>NC_056747.1:573770281-573917781 GCF_019279795.1 Protopterus annectens
CTAACACTACAACCTGTGAGAGATTCAGTTATATACCCAAACTCTCTCCAGCCAAGACTGTACAAGACGGTCAAGAGAAGGTAAACACCTGCACCACACCACACTCAACACATAGACCATCAAAACCTAGACCACCTAAACCCAAACATAGTAATGCAAAACACATCTACTTTCACGGAGGCTCTCAATAAAAATCTGCCCAAACGGAGACCTCCAAAGCTGAAACGCAAGCAACCACCACCCTCCCTCCAACACTACCCAAATGACACATAGCCCACAAAATCAGTGTGCCACTCAACCGCAGCCCATAAGGCAAAACAACGTACCCAACGCACTAGTCATAGGTGACTCTAGTCAGGCACACCGATGTCCCACTCACCAGGCTAAAAAAGGAAACATTACTGTCAGCTGCCTGTCGGGTGCCAGGATCTGCCACATAACACAAGCACTCCGGTCTCTCCACAACAAGTACAAATATGACTCTGTCATTGTCCAGGTTGGTGTGAATGACCTGAGACATACCTCCCTGGACTACATGAAAAGAGACATGGAGGAGCTCTGGGATCATGTAGCCCAGGCAGGTATAACCCTAGCCCTGAGTAGCATCCTGCCATCGCCCAGAATGATACCACAATACAAGGACAAAATGATTGACTTCAACAATTGGCTAAGCTTCTGGGGTCATTTTAAGGGGATCCAGTGTCTGTCTGCCTGGAACGACATGAACGGCAGACCACGATGCTTTGCCAGAGATGGCCTACACCTGTCGCCCCTGGGATTCCAGATACTGACGAAGGCTGCTGCCACCCCTATAGTGCCTTTTTTAGGCAAGGTTCAAACAACAAATTCACCACCATAGCTGGTATAATCAAGCAAAATCTGGGGATAATGCTACTCATTGCTAGAAGTCTAAACCTCAAAATGCACTCACTCAAGGCACTCCTTCAAATGGAAAACATAGACATCTGTGCAGTGACGGAGACCTGGTTCAAGGCTCTTGAGAGCACCACTGTATTACCAGGCTATAACTCATACCACACCTTTCGGCCACCTAACGTGGACCAAAACACTAAAGGAGGAGGCGTGTCCATATTCATTAAGGATATCCACACCTCCAGGCTAGTTGCTAAACATAATGCATCCGAAGTTATCCAACTGCAAGTAACACTGGGCAAGACTGCAATCCAGGCTGTAGCTTGTTACAGATCCCTTCCATGGCCCCGGATGCCCACTCCACATTTCTTGATATACTGGGTAATATTGAGGTACAGCTCACTACCCTAATAATGGGCGATTTCAACTACCACCATCAACTGGGAAAACTACTAGTGTACTAACTCATTTGCTCAACGTTTCTGGAATTCATAAATTCCAATTACCTGTATCAGCTTGCCCATATCCCCAACAGGGGCAATATCCTGGACCTGGTCATTACCAGTATGGGTAACTGATATTCCATGCCAGATGTCAACTCCTCGCTGGACAGATCCAAACCCAAGCTAATCATCCTAGACATCAATATCCCACCCCCCCCATTAAGGAAACCACCGTTAGAAAACTTCTCCAAAGCCAATTTCATGCTTCTTAAAGACCAGAAGTGGGAAGCTTCATGACATCCATACAGATGGAAAATAGAGGTACAACTGCTGAATCCTGTACAAATGCACTGTACAAGCACATACACGAGTGCATGGATCGTGCCATCCCCAACAGAACCAAGACGCTATCCTCCAAAAATAGAAGTCAATCTGGTGGTCCCCTGCCATAAACAAACTCTACAACAGAAGGGAGAAGCTGTTGCAAAAAAAAAGTAAAATCCCCTGATTGCAGGAACTCCTTGGTCAGCCTCAGTAAGAAGCTGAGATCCCTCATAAAATTCTCCAAAGCTAGTTACGAAAATAAAATTGCCACTAATTCTAAAGATAACCACAAAGCATTCTACAGCTATGTCAAGAATCTCAATGGCGACACTCAGATCTGCTCTAAGCTACAGCACAATGGCCCTAGATATACAGAACCAGCTGATATTGCCAACATCCTGGCAGATAGATTCAGTGCAAACTTCACCCCCCAAAGGGCCCCTCAGTATACTGGTAGAATGCAAAGCCCCTGTAATCACGGCTGCACAAGTAAAGACCGTACTCTCCACAGCTAAGAACACAGCATCCATGGGACCTGACAGCATCCCAGGCTGCGTTCTGCATGAACTACAGAACGACCTGGCACCCTACCTGAGTACCATGTTCAATCATAGCCTCACTTCAGGCTTTGTGCCTATTGAATTGCACACAGCGATGTTTATCCCACTCCACAAAGGGGGAGCCACCACGGACCCCGGGAACTACCGTGCCATTAGCCTGATGAGCCTGGTCTATAAGGCCATGGAATGTATCATCTTGGAGTTTATAAATAAGGACATGGGTAACTTCCACACTCTGGACCCCACTCAGTTTGGGTTTGTAAAAGGTAGCAAAACCATAGAGCCAGCATACAGTTACCTGAAAAACTTTAATTAATAATAAAACATGAAAGACAACAAATGATCAGACCGGTTTCGGCCGGATGTTATCACAGCCTTCCTCAGTGTTAAACAAATGAAACAATTGTTGTCATTTAAATATTCCCATCTCAAAGCTCATTGGATACCCCTAAAATTGTTCATTGAGACCAGGTGAGAATAATCCCCCTAGTTTTACAATCCACTTTTTTTCTTTGGCATTCAAAATTGAATGCCAGCCAGTTTTGTTGGAACGATTACCTTTAATAATATCAATGATCATAAAGGAAAATCTAGCAGTTTTGTGTACCAAGTGGTGTTTATAAAGTGCATTGTTGGCCTTTTTATTTTTAATATTACTAATGTGTTCAGTTATTCTTAATCTAATAGGACAAGAAGTTTGTCCAATATAAAATGAGCCACAATTGCATGTGGCCAAGTATATAAGCCAATCACTACTACAGTTAGCAAAGAAATTTAAATCATAAACCACTGCACAATTTCTGCTAGAAAACTGCTTGGATTTGTGGACATACTCACAATTAGTACAATGTCCGCAAGGGTAGCAACCCGTCAAAGGTTCCCCAGTCAATGTGGTTTGTGAATAATGGGACTGATTGTTTGCATGACTATGTTTATAATGACTGAAACAAGAACTTAATTTTTTTTCCTTTTCGAAATGAAAATAGACACTTCTCTGGTATGATACTAGCCACATCGTTGTCACATTGTAAAATATTCCAATGTTTATGTACACTTTGAATAAGAGTGTCTGAATTTCTGGCATAGGTGGTGACGAACCTAATGGGTTGTGGTACAGTATTGGTGTGATCTTTATAAGTCAATAGCTCCTCTCTATCTAGTGTATTGGCATGCCTACTGGCACTCACCACATGTCCCATGCTGTAACCCCTTGATCTAAATCTGTTAGTCAAATCCATCCTCTGTTGCTGAAATGAAGTGTCCAGAGAGCAAATCCGCTTGATTCTAATAAATTGTGATTTTGGAATGTTGCGTGCAATGTGTGGTGGATGAAAACTAGACGCATGAAGGATGGTATTGTACTGGGGGTACTTTCTGAATACTTCTGTACTTAATGTATGATCCCGTAATCTCTTTACTAATATATCCAAAAAAGTAATAGTATTCAGATCATGATGTACCGTGAACTGTAAACCCCATGGGTTATTGTTCAAATAAGACAGAAAATCCATTAATTGTTGTGTATCCTCCTTCCATGCCATCCATCAGTCGTCCAAGTAATGTCTCCAGATATAAATGTGTTCCAAATAGATGTTGTTTAGGCAATCATAAATAATGTATTTCTCAACATAGGCCATAAATAAATCCGCATAAATCGGGGCAAATGAAGCTCCCATCGCTGCGCCTTTTGTTTGCCAATAACAGATATCTTGGTAAAAGAAGACGTTACTTTGGAGAACATATTCAGCTAAACCTACCAAAAAAACATTAAAGTCTGGTCGATATAAATCGGCCACATCAAGCCAATAAGCCAATGCCTCCAGACCCCCTTCATGTGGAATGTTGGTATATAAGACACTTACATCAAGGGTACACATGAGCCAACCAGGTTCCAGCTGAATATCAGAAATAATTTGTAAGAAATTGGTGGTATCTTGCAATCGTGATCGAACCAAACTCAACAATGGCTTCAGATGTTTAGTAAGGTATAGAGACAATGGTTCGGTGTTGTACCTTTTACCCGATACAATAGGTCTGCCAGGTGGATTAATCGGGTCCTTATGAATTTTGGGTAAAAAATAAATGTATTGAGCCATCATATCATGAGTTATAAGTTGTTGCATAGTATCATTAATATCTTAATCTTTAATAGCTTCATTGTTGGCCCAGCCCAAAAATTCCTCCATCTGTTTTTTGAAACGAAAAGTGGGATTGATGGGCATCACAGAGTAATATATCTGATTCAAAAGTTGTCTCTTTGCCTCACTGTCATAGTCACACCAATTCATTACCACAACAGTCCCACCTTTATCTGCCGAGATGATAACTAAATCTCTATTGTTCTGTAGCTCCAGAATAGCTTGTTTTTCTGCCAAAGTAATGTTATTTGGTTTACGACGTATATCGGAGCTAGAAAAATGAAGATCTTTGAGAATGCTATTCTGGAACTGATGTACCAAAGGATGCATCGGGGGAACAAAACTAGATTTGTGATATACAAATTTGTCATAGTTGTAATTACTATCAGTGTCACCAAAGTACAGTTTAAGATTCAAATTCCTTCAAAAAGATATCACATCTTGGGCCAATCTATCTTCAGGAACCATAAAACCGGGTATAAAAGTGAGACCTTTATTTAGAACTGACAATTGAATAGGTGACAGATCAAAACCAGACAAATTTAAAACATTTGTGTTAACATTCACATTCAGTTCTTCATTGCCATTTTCAATAAACTTTGTATATCGCTGGTGCTTCTTGTGTTTGCGCCCCCCACATTGATATCTAGGCCTAAAGGGATTGGTCCTGGTGTCCTTTTGGGGGACGGTGATACTGCCTGTAATTCATTGTCAGTACAAGATGAAAGCTCATCTGTCGATGAACCAGTATCTGCACTACGTTTCCTAAGTATGGATCGGGGTCTCTTTCTCTTGGGAGTTCTAGTTGACTGAGATGTAAATCTAACATGTTTGTTGGAATTGGAAAAAGGATTTTCCCCTAAGTAGTCTGCTTGATCCCTTTGAAATTTTTTGATTTTCCTGATCCTTAATTGCTCTTCTAACTTGTTAAGATCAGTGGCAACCTTGTTCAAATGCGTATTGAAAAAAGGTTGAGCTTCAAATTGTTTCACTTCATCAACCAGCTTGGTGACTGCACTTATTTCCCTGTCAATTACCCGATCATGAAATTTGGATAGAGCTTCCACAAAAGCCATAGTGGCTTGTTGTTGTATACCTGACCACTGGCTGTTGAGTTCTGCATCAGCTTCCCCAACATGGGGTTGTATGCATATTCTTAAACCTCTTGGTGTTATGCCTTTAGCAATATATGCCTTGAACAATTTCGAATGCCAAACATTAGATCTGAGAGATCTCAAATGTTTGTGTAAATGTTCAAAGGCAATGGCACAGCTAGATTCAGGTCCCAATTGGTCAATTGTACTAGTGTTGTTCTGAGTTGAAGAACCCAAACCAAATACTCCAAGGTCCTCTCTATCCGCTGATAAGCCAGTAACCAAACTGGAAAGATCCATAGTAGCAAATAAATGGAATTAGTACTAACAAGAAAAAGGGAAAATGTATAGTTTATACAACTGCCGACAATAATAGCCAATTATAAAATTGCTATGTCGGCAAAACCAATCAGAAGATAAAGGTAATATAAGGACAATAACAGCTCAAAAAACAAATTCTTAAGATGCGTTCACGGTTGTGTCCACTATAAAAAAAAAGGCTGGAATTGCACACTATTGGGACAACTATGCCATGGATAAATATTGCCAAAAAGTAATCAAAAATCAAAAGGAACAGTATAATGCTGGATCAGAAGTCAACAGCCAAAGTGTTGGTCAAGTATAAAGCCAAAAATTGTGGCCTTGGATAAAAAGTGCAGTCAAAAAACTGAATGATAAGATATAAATATAAAATGTGTAATACTGATGTACGCCCAATGAATGGGTAAAGATAAATTCTCATGGAATAAATGATGTGCTCAACAAACTATATATATATTGTACTCGCCCCAGGGACAGCATTATGGGCGTGGAAATCCCTGTGGTGCTAATGTAAACAAATACACAGTATACCATATGCTGTTAGTAAATGTACACCATATATGAAACATATATCGGAAACCTCTTGGCTCACTGGCCTTTAAAGCATCAAAAACAAGCTAAAAGTATAGAACCATCACAAGATAGACTTGACACTCGAGGTTGGCATTAACTAGCAGGATCAAAAGATGTCCTATGGCTACAATTTAAACCATATAAACGCTGAATAATGTACTAATGGGTGAGTAGATATCAAAACTGAAGTAGTATGAATGCTGTGTAAAAAAAAATTGTGATCATGGTCAGTTGACCAAAATGCAGACAAAAAAGTACACAATATACCTAGGTGTATACATGTATATGTAAATGTACTATGTCTAATAAATTGTTTGGATGTATCAAATAATAATTGTGTAGCCCCTGTCTAGATCAATAGTCAGTCTATTAATGTACACTTATAAACGAAAGCGTATATATAAAAAAAATACAAATATAGATTAGTATTAACATTAATTAAGCAAGAAAGTATATAAATATAGGATGTGTCCCAAACCTGGGTTACAACTTATATAGTCAGGTAAATGTCTGAAATAATATTATTCGAAGGAACACTCACACTTATAGTCGAGTGTATGGTTCAGATCTAAATCAAATATAATGAAAATAGTAACGCATAAAAGTCAATAGCCCTGAACAAAAGGCCGTATTATCAGGCGTTCCTATACTGCAACCGTAATAAACCATCGAACACCAAAATTGGTTGTACAAGGGAATCTAGAATATGTGTTAGGTAAATGTAAACAAGCACATAGTACATATAATACAGCCACAGAAATACAAATACACATGTCACTTATTGACAAGCAATGTTCGCAATTGGCAAATATATGTATTTGTAAAAGGTAGGTCATGTCTCCTAAACCTGATTGACTTCTTTGAAGTAGTCACTAGAGCCGTGGACGAGGGTAAGGTGGTGCACACAGCTTATCACTACCTCGTCAAGGCTTTCAACACCATCCCCCACTCTGGAATTGTAGGCAAACTCTCAGACTGGGCATAAATCCCTATGTCACAAGATGGGTGGCCAACTGGCTCACTGACAGAATATAGAGAGTGAAAGTAGCAGACTCCAAATCCAACTTCAGACCAGTGACAAGTAGAGTACCACAGGGCTCAGTCCTGGGTCCTCTCCTGTTTGGCATCTACTTCTCAGAAGTCTAGGCTAATACAGCAGGTCTTTGGATAATGAAGTTCACAGACGACTACAAACTAGGTGTCATAATAGAATATCCTAATCATGTGGACATTCTACAAAGGGGGCCTCATTGAGACAGATGCTTGGTGTCAAAGTCATGGCCTCAAGCTCAATGCCAAGAAGTGCATTGTCATCCCCTTTGGGAAAAAGCACTGTACCCTTGATGTACCACATAGGTGGTTGCCTACTAAACACCGAAAGTGTGATAAGAGACCTTGGGACACAGGTGGACAGTAGTCTTTCCTTTGATAATCACATTGCCACAGTAATCGGGAAATCCTTCTACATGGCACACCTCATCACAAAGGGGTTCACCTCCAGAAAAAGAGGTAATTGTTCCTCTCTACTCATCCCTCATCAGACCCATTGTAGAGTACAACACCCCATATAAAATGTACCTCACAAGACATCTACAGCAGCTAGAAAGGCCACTGAAATACCTCACTAAGATGATTACCGGCCTCAAACAGATGTCATACGCAGACGGCCTCAAAAAACTCCAGCTCCACTCCGTTGCTTATCGCCTACTCGGAGGCAACTTCTGCCTAACATACAAAGCCATGTCAAACCCAGATCTGTTGGAAATGCTACACTTAAAGAAACCCCAATCCTTCTGAACCACACTCTCCAGGGACCTAAACCTTGCCTCCACAATAAACGGAACATGTTGGAGGGATAGATTCCTGTCCCAGAGACTTCCCATGCTCTGGAACAGACTACCCATTCATGTCAAGCAAAGCTCCTCATTAGCCCTCTTTAAGAAAAATCTAGACAATTGGATTGGAAATAGGAAATTCAGCCCGGGGATCACTTCTGTGGCTCTGCTAGACAGAGGCGCAGGAAAATAACTTTCTTGGGTGGCGAAAACCAGGTAACTTTTTTGGCTAGGCTTATATAGGCCCCAGGGCTGACAGCTTAGTACCTACCTATGAACCTATTCAAATTGACAAGTTTATCAGTTAAAAAGCTGTGACCCTACTTTCTATGTTGATAGTAGGCCATTGCTTAATGAAACAGTCATTGCAGTAGATTTATGGGCAAAGAGTGAAGTGTTTTGTACTGTTCGGATAAATGGAAAGCCCATAGAGCTCAAAGTTGATACAGGTTCAAAGTGCGATGTTATGTCAGCAAAAACATTTGCTAGAATATGTGCTAGTGAGAATCTTTATTTGGCAAAGCGTGTGAAGCTTGTTGCTTATGGTGGTGAAGAAATTCAAACTGAAGGTTCAGTAGTGCTTTCATGTTACTCTGCTAGGAGCAGCTATGACTTGCAATTTTATGTGGTTAAAAGGCATGTACAGTCCTTATTAAGCCTCAGAGACTGTTTGAAAATGGGACTGCTTTAATTTAACAAGGAATTCCACCATGTTAGCTTGAAAGACCACTGTTCTAATTTCGCCCAGTTTGTTTTCTCTACCTATTTTGATTTTTTCGAAGACAAACTAGGCAGACTCCCAGCTGTGTACTCCATGAAGTTAGACCCAGAGGTCAGTCCAGCTGTCAGGTCAGCCCAGAAAGTTCCAGTATCTATGCAGAACAAAGTCAAAGCCAAGCTAGATAAAATGGTGCAACAAGGTGTGATTTGTCCAGTAGATGAACCAACTGAATGGGTATCCTCCATGGTCATAGCTCATAAGAAAATCTCAGATGATATTAGAATATGTAGATATCAGAATATGTCTTGATCCACGAGGTTTGGACAAAGCACTAAAAAGATCTCATCATCCTATGCGAACAGTTGAAGTTGCTGCTCTTATGCTAAATGCTACTGTTTTTTTCTGTCTTGGATGCAAAGAGTTCATTTTGGCAAACACTGCTTGATTGAAAGTCTTCATTGCTAACCACTTTCAGTACTCCGTTTGGCAAATACAGATTTTTGAGAATGCCACTTAGAGTAAATTCTGCCAGTGAAGTTTTCCAGTGTGCAATGGAACAAATTTTTAATATGATATTCTAGTAGGAGGTAATGGTGAAGCTGAGCATGATATCAAGAAAGTTCTGTAAAGAGTACATGAAGTGAATCTTAAGCTGAATCCTGAGAAGTGCAAATTCAGGCTGAGAAGTTACTTATGTTGGCCATTTATTTACCAGTTCAGGCTTATGACCAGATCCTTCCAAGCAAATGGTAATTCTTGAGATGCTAGCTCCAGACAATGTTCAAGCCCTACAATGTTTTCTTGGCATGGTTAACTACCTAGGCAAGTTCATTCCAGACTTGAGCCAACTTTCAGCACCGCTTAGAGAGCTGACACGCAAAGATGTATCCTGGTCATGGTTAGAGCAACACCAGAGAGCATTTGATGCCCTGAAACAGAGAATTGCCAGTTCTCCAACTCTTGGATACTATGGATTACATAAACCAGTTACTCTTTCTTGTGATGCTTCAAAATTTGGTCTTGGTGCAGTCATTATTCAAGAGGGTAGACCAGTAGCCTATGCGTCCAGAACTCTATCCCAAACTGAAATTCAGTATGCTTAGATAGAGAAAGAACTTTTGGCAATTGTGTTTGCATGTTCGAAGTTCCATGGTTGTATTTATGATAAACCTAGCCAGATTGAAACTGATCACCAACCTCTAGTCACTATTTTGAGAAGGCCTATATATATATACAGCTCCTGCCAGACTTGCAATTTGAGCATTATGCGTTGCAAAGTATAATTTCAGTTTTGTCTACTCAAAAGGCAAACTTCTTTATGTTGCTGATGCATTATTCAGATCGCCCAGAAATACCACTGAACAGCATGAAAATGAGAAACTTGATTTTGAAGTCATGGAAGTGAGAATTTTTTTCTTCCACATGACTTGATGAGCTCAGAAGTCCTACAACCACCGATCCAGTTCTTCAGAACCTCAAACACTTTATCAGTCAAGGATGGCTGTCAAAGCAGTCTTGCTTACCAGTTGACCTGCTACCATATTTTCCATAAAGATATGAGATTTTGTTTGGCAATGGTGTCATCTTGAAAGGTCCAAAAGTGATTGTTCCAAAGTCTTTGCAACAAGAGTATATTACTATTTTGCATCGTGGCCATCCAGGAGCAGACTCTACCAAAATAAGGGTGAGAGGTTTAGTATTTTGGCCTTCTATGTCCCGTGACATTGAGAGAGTACTCTGTTGTGTATGTAACAGTACTAAGCTCCGTCAACAGAAAGAACCACTTCAGCTAAACCAGATTCCTGAACTACCTTGGTTGACAGTAGCTACAGACATTTTTGAGTGGAAAGGTCAACATTACTTGGTGTTAGTAGACTCTTAATCAAATTGGTTCGAGATTGACCTGCTTCCTAATGTAGCATCCAGTCCTGTCATTACTAATTGGTTTGAGATTGACCTGCTTCCTAATCTAGCATCCGGAACTGTCATTACTAAGATGAAGTGTCATTTTGCAGTCCATGGTAGCCTGTACAAAGTTATTTCTGACAGTGGTACACAATTTACAAGCCAACAATTCAAAAGCTTTGCCAAAGAGTGGGACTTCACTCATGTTACAAGTAGCCTTGAGTATCCACAGTCAAATGGTTTGGCAGAATGCGCAGTTCAAATTGCGAAACTAGAGAAGTTGAATAGTGATGTTTTCTTGAATCTCAGAAATGTTCCTCATGATAAACATCTTGGTTCACCTGCACAGAGACTTCTGTCAACACAAACCAGAACCACATTACCTGTTAGTAGCAAATTATTGGCTCCATGTGTCAAGAACAACAGATCAGTGAAAGCCAATCTGTTGAAGAAGTACTTATACCAGAAGTCCTATTATGATAAGACCAGCAAACCACTCAATCTATTACGAGAAGGAGAGTGAGTGAGAATGCAGATGTCCAAAGGTTTTGATCAGGTTGGAGATGTGAAGAGTATTTCCAGAGCCGAGATCGTACGTTGTGGAATTGCAAGGAGCAGAACTTAGGTGGAATCAGAAACCTTTAACCCCAGTGTCCTAGCCTGTATTGCAGTATCATACCTGTGAGAACTCACTCGAGATACATAGTGTTCCAGTTCCAGACAAGTTCCAGTAAATATCCTTGTTCCTGAGAAGAATCCCAAAACTCCAGAATCTATTTGTTCACCAGTGACTGTCCCTGTTGCTAAACTCAATTTTGATTGCTATATCACTAGATCAGGTCGTATTTCTAGACCATGTTCCAGGTACACGGCAACTTGGATATAAGTGTTTGTGCAAACAACAAGAAATAATCGCATGTCTCTTTTTTTCAAAGGTCATTGTAACGTGGACAATTTATTAATGAGGAGGATGTAGATAAATACATATGTATACCTTTAGGAAGCGTTCTAGGGGCTTGCACAAGTGTATAAATACTGAGCACATGCGAGCCGGACTGCCATTTTGTAGTAAACTGAGATGTAAGCATGTATGTCTGTGTAGTCTGTCAGTTAATCAGTTTGTTTATATTTTGCACAGCTGCTATCCATCCTGATGTGTTTCTATGTAGTAAAGCATGTAAACAAACTATCCTGCCTGTTCATATTTACTTGTGAAGCAAGACGAGCAACAAAATAGATCAGTAGTTATAGTCTTGTCACTACCTGTCATTTACAACTTGTCTCTAGCATCTTTACTAAGAGCAGTGTTCTCTCATTCTTTTATTACCCATATATATTGTCTAATAGTTCCAGTCGTTCAGCTTATGTAGTCTTCATGTGAAATACCTCGGTCTTATGTTTACCACCCTAACAAAAGTTCCGTTTGTATTTATATCCTTTCCATATGGTTAATACAGCATATTCAGTACTGTCTCTTCAGTCCATAAAATTACTGTTTTACAGGTATTATGCAGTTTGAATCCGACTCATTTTGAGAGTTCCACGTGGTTAATGTTTCACCATACTTTACAAATGTAGCACACTTAATAGCTATTGTCCCATAGGCCCAATAGATGCAAATGCTGAGTAACTAATACAGACAGAAAAATGAGCTTTTTAAACTTTAACTACACCAACACCAAGCAAAAAAATGGCAAGTATGACATGAAACAGCTCTTTTTTTGTATTAAATTGCTTCTAGCTCCCCAGCAGATTGCCTTCAAAGGCAGTGACCTCAAACAAAAAATAGAAACAATGTATTTGTGCCTTGCCTTCATATATCAGAGATTCTTCTGATTGTTTGCAAAAATTAGACAAACATAGTTGATGCCCAGACAGGAACTTGCTGACATTCCAAGGTGTTCTCATGTCTTTATATAAACATGTAAACGGTTCAAATTTTCCTTACTGATTGCAGTGTCAGCTTATATTTTAAAACTCGTAGAGTTCTATTTGAATTTATCCTCCTCTAGTTGAGACAAAAGTAGAAGCATCGTTTGCCCCTCCTTAGTCCAATTTAATGATGGGATTAATTGGGATTAATTTTATATATATATATGAGAGAGGCAAACCAGGGCAAGTGGGTAAAGACTGATTAAACACAAAATCAAACAATCCAAGTAGAAGACTAACCAGTCAACACAGCTGAATCCAATGAAGTAGTAGTTCCAAAGTTTAATAAAATAGCATAAAAATGTTAAAAACATCCAAGAAAAAGATGAGTGCTTTCATACCTATCCAGGTGCTTTTTCAGATCTAATAAAGCGGGCATAAAATGCTGTTTTAATACACACAGTTTCAGGTCAACCTCTTAAGGTCACATGACCTAAGTAGTGGTTGTAAAGGAACATGGTAATTTAAACCCTTCCCTCTTTCACGTTCAAAAGGTTCATAAGTTAGTACTAGACTAACTGCCCTTACGAGCCATTGTAAGCCTAGCCAATTATCCCTTGTGAGACTCAAACCCTGCACCTTGTATTTTTAAGGCAAACACCTTCACCATTAGGCCACCCACCCTACCTCCCTCCCTCCCAAATAAACAGCCTCTGCAAGGCTTAAACCCAGGATCCTGTACACTACAGTCACAGTAGTTAACCACTAAGCCATCACAGCAGTATAATTATACATTTGTATAATTACATATACATATACACAATTGTACATTATAGTTACAATTTAGTTTCAATACATTCTGTTTTAGTGTTGACATCACCACCTCTAATGCTTCCATTAAAAAGTTGTAGCACAGTCAACTTAAACTTATGAGTACTTCCAGCAATTAGAATATGTTTGGCAGCATTTCTTTTATCTTTCCTAGACACATCATAAATGTGTTCACATACACGGTCTTTCAATGCTCTCTTAGTTTTACCAACATAAAAACTTTTATGAACAGTGCAGCTTGCTAAATAAACAAGATTACTTGCATCTCTTACAGTTTGCAAAGAAATTGAATGTATAAACCTGCTTGGTCTTAGTATGCTCAAATCTATCAGTAGTTTCTATAAACTGACACATATTACAGTCTCTAAGGATGAGTTCCTATTCTGTTAGTAATCCTTGGTTTCTTCTGACCAGGTTTATAGCACATTTTCCTCAAAGAAATATTGTTCTTGAAATAAAATTTAGGAACCTCAACTAAATGTTTTTGTTTCTATCACCACATTTAAGAACATGCCAGTGTTTTCAGTAATATCACAGATCGAACTGCACAAACGAAAAAATAGCTACAGAAAGTAGTCCAAACAGTACCCTCTCTTTCCCGCTTCAGTTGAAATGACGGCTCTCCACTTATCTACTGTTCCAAACCATTTAATAAAATATAAATGAAGCAGATCCAAATGCTGGTACAAATAAAAACAAGTAATAAAAATTAAGCGCTTTTCGTTTTCTACATATGAAAACTTCTCAGACCTGACCTGTTTCTTGATAACTATCGTAGCAATGTAGGTTTGTTATGTTAAGAGAAGTGAATTTTTAAACAATCTCTATAGGCTGTATTAGATGGGATGTTTTTATTTTTTGTAGTCGATAGAGATACATGTACTTTGGTATATGTCTCAATATTTAAGAATGTATTGCTTGCTATTTTATATTAGTTATATGAATTTATATTGTTGCTAGGTACATGTATATATTTGGTGTCTGTGTATATACATGGTTGATTTTATATTGTTGACAATGATACTTTTGATTGTGTATATTGTTTTAATAAGTGTTAATTTTATATGTTTAGATGGGCTGAGTTTGGCACCTTTTTGTCTTTATAAAGTGAAAGAATGTTACTATTTTTTATGGTCTGAGGAAGCCCTTTTGGGGTGAAAGCGCTTACCTATGTTCTGTCTTTTCCATGAATAAAAGATCTTTCTGCTGTGGATTTGGATGCTTCGCTTTGTGGAGTATTGAATGACTTTTCAGAGTTGCAGCTTTGTTTTGCTCCAGCACCTGCGTTTTTGTTATATATTCATTTATATAGTTGCATGGATTGTTTTCATGTATGGTTGATACACTATATTCTTCTTCAGACTTAGGTAAAATACTTTGCCATTTTGTTGTACTCCACAATATTAATATTGTTCGCATTTAAAAATTCTCAAAAAGTGTCATAGCTGTTGAGTCTTTGATTATTCCACCATACTCTGTGTAAATATCTGTTCCATATGGTTGCTAAATCATCAAGTAATATATTGTCCAAGTCTGCATTGCATCTCAAAACTAGTTTAATACAGGTCTTTTACTCAAAAGATATTACAGTAGAGAGTTGATTATCTGAACCGTCAATTATCTGAACCAGCTTTCCAAAGTTTTTGGGTAGGAAAAATCATAAAGTCTGAATACGTAAACATTACACATATTTGCTTGAGCATGTTTTTTGAGCTTGTAGCCAGCTTGTGTGTGAAAAATATTCTTTATTGTCCACTGTAATCACTGAATGTTTGAAAAGTGTATTCCTGCGTGCAGAAAAAAATTTAGAAGTTTTTTATCCAGTTCAATTATATATTTGTTTATCAAAACTGTTTGATTATCTGAATTACCCTTGGTCCCAATTAGTTTGGATAATTGACTCTCTGCTGTAGTTTGTCTGTAGTGTAGACAGTTGCTTAAGCAGACACCCATGCCAAAATTAACACTTCTCAGTAGTACATTAGGTGAATAGTTTGGTAAACTTGAGAATTCCAAAATCATTACTGTATAGTCAAATATTCAAGTGAAACCATCGTATCATTTGAGCCACTGTGGTCCAGTGTTTGCCAACATGAACATATCATCTTTTCTCTATGACACCCACATTCTGCTCTCACTCATCCTCTCTTTCTGCAGCAGTGTCAGTGTATCTGTCTAAACTTCCCAGCTCTCTGTTGCTTGATTTGTAGTTTTGCTAGTTGCAACAACATTTCATTTAGCTGTACTATATAGTCTTCAGGATTCTGAAAAGCTAAACTACCACCAGTCCGGAATACAAGGTAGCAAGAAATATCAGTTTCTACTTTGTTTCTTATCTTGCATACTTTTATTGCTCCACAAATTACAAGCAGTGTTTCAGTATTAATCCCAGAAAAATTATGTTCAGCACACATTGGTTGCCCAGCCACTGATTACCTTTTAGTAGGTTGCCAGTTTTTACAGCAGAAGACCCTTTCTCACAGCATATGAAACATTTAGTTATGTTTAGGCATTGGCTTTTCATACTAGATGTCTACTGCAGCATTGGCAGTGTTCCCCTCTGTAGCAAATCATTTGCAAATCCTTTCCATTCAAACATTTTTGTTTTCACATAGTCCCATTAAGCCTAACCCTTCCTCATTTTCCAGAACTCCATGCAGTCTCAACTTTTGACTTCTTACCTCATGCTCCATTCCAATCCGTTATTTTTCCTAATCCATTTTCTTTGCTATCTGTATTGCCTTTATCAGTATCCTGAGCATTTGGTACTTAGCAGGTCCCACAGTCATTCTGTTGTCGTGCAAAAAAACTCTGCCCTGTCTGCTCCATTCACTTCTAAATTTTTCAGGTATGTTGTAAACAAGCCTTTAAGTTCCACAGTTCAGTTCTCCTTGCTTATAAGTTGTTAGTGGTCATGATTAAATCTAAATTTTTCAAAGATGACTTTCTTAGATCTCTAGTTGATGTTTATAAAGCAGTGTGACTGCTCTGCTCCAACCCATGATTCACTCCTACCATCCGCTTCAATTTCAGATGCATATTCCATTTCGTCCATCAGCATTTGGCAAACATCTTCTCTATTCTTTACACTGCTTTTATTTAAGTGTGTGTGGTTTTGACCAAGTACGTTCTCACACAGTTGATTGTCACACAAGTCGACGACTCCCTTCTACTAACAGTGTACAAATGTGAGTTCAAAAAAGCTGCCTTTATGACCAGTGTATTGCACAGTTTGGAAGTACATATTTAAAGAGTCAAACCTTCACTTTTTGAGAAGTGTATAATTGTCTGTGCATGTTCATTGTTATGTGCTGTTTATCACACATTCTAGGTATACAGACTTTCTTTGTTCTCCATTTTGTTCAGGTCTTTCAGCTACTGACTGATCTGAAGGAACAGCGGAAAGGAACTAAAAACAAAAACAGTACTGGGCAGCAGAATCTGAACACCATCATGTATGAGGTCAGTATAGCGGATGTCATGCTTTCCAATTCATACATGTATTTGCTAGTGTATGCATATCTTTCACTGTAAAGCTCTGAATAGGTAAGTAGAGGGCAACATTTTAGCTGTGCATATTGTTTGTAGGGCAACTTCCTTGGATCCATTACAAATGAACTTATCTGGAGCTTGTTAATTTCAATGGATGCCAACTGATGGTGTACTTTTTTTGTTAAAGGATTCTATAGCACTTTGCAGAATCACTTTTTGTTGCATCACAACCACTGATAGTACCTAATCTGCTTTCAAGTAATCCATTGAATAGACTTAAATGCTGTTTTGTTTTTTTCTCATGGGGCCAAGTCCCACTGCATCCCCTGGTGGGTGAGTACATGACCCTCTGCACATAAATATTGCAATATCAAAGTCTCAGAACCCTGGGAAAGACAGAATGTCATATTCTCCAAAGGTACATATTTCCCCAGGACTGTGACAAAGCAAGATTTACAATTTCAAATTGGGATGTCTGGGTGGTACAGGGGATCTCCCCCAAAAAACAGAATATCAATTCAGCATATTGTGCTCTCTTTTTTTTAGTTTAGTGAAATGCAGAATTATTGAGATTTTCCCAGTAAATTGTTTAAAATAATTATGTTAAGTACAATAGATCTGTTTTAAATGACCCATTTCCAAGTTTTAGTTAATGTTCTCTTTTTAAATTTATTTATTTGCACATATGCATACTTTAAACAGCTTGGGGCATGTCTTTCCCATTTCCTCTGCTTATTGTTATTCTGCTGTTGACAGTACAAGGAAGCAAGTGAGGCCACCATAGTCATTTCTGTGGATAACTGTGGTACTTGGTCTTTCTTTATCAGGGCCTTTGTATGCTACCACTTAAACTCTAAACATGGCCTGGTGGGGAAAAGTAGCAACAAGGACATGTGTCTGCTGCTGTTTGCCTTGATGTCCTCAAAAGGAAGAGCGTCCAGCAACGCTGCATGTGGAACACTTCTATATCCGGCAGAGGAAACTGCTATGGAACTCAATCTTGAATGTATAATGTCATATGTTGAAATTGCAGCTTATCATGCCTGTGAGAGAGGCCTTCCCAGAAAGTACTAGGAAGGACTGCTGGTTATATCTGAAACAAGCCAGATGACTGAAAGTACAGTTGTATGGCCTTGTCAAAGACTATGGTAATATCCCAACATCCAAATAAAAGTCAAGCATATTCCAACATCCAAATAAAAGTCAAGCATATTCCTGCCTCCTTAGAAAATTAATGCTGCATTCAGACAACTGAAAGCCAGTACACCTGACATATTAAAACCCATTCTGCTGCTGGTTAGAATGTGTCTGCATTCTGGGAAACCTGAAGTTAGTTGGTAAGCGGCAGTCCAGGAAGCAACATAGACCATCCACATATCCACCAAGTCGGTGATCAGCTGTTGACTTGCAGCTCAGGAGACTGCTTTGTACCTACAAAACCAGTGAAGCTTAGCATAGGAGATGACAAGCCTTCATGTCAAGGAGACAGTCTTAAGGGAGGACATTTCTGAAATGTTTGCAGGTAGAGCAAGCCAGTGTTGATGCTGTTCTTGAAAATGTCAAGTAAAGTGTTTAAAACCAACAAGGTAGAAAGTATGGATCCAGAGGGAAGCAGTGATGCAAATTGTTTTGGGTAATAAGCATACACAGCACAGTCAATTTCCTAAGTCACTCATAACATCTCTCTAAATCATTTCAGTGCATAGAAGTTCTTTATATGTGAGAAGCTGTCATTCAGTCATTTGGCATTTTGTATTCACCAAGCAGAACACTCTCCACCCATACACATGCACATACATACAGAGAGAGTAAAGCAGAAATGAGCAAGATTACCTACATATGAGAAACTTCATATGGTGCTGTCATATGTTGACCCTCCTGTCTAAAACTACAGCTGCAGAGATGTATGTCTGCGTAGGGCTGATATTGCCTGTGGAGAGTAAGAAAGTGTACCTCAATCTGTGTTCTGTGTTAACAGACCCATAGGTACTTGACTAGTTGATGTTATTTCCCTAGATGTCAACACTTTCGTGTTTCCCATTCTTACATATAGACAAGTTTGTCTCGTGTGTGTGTATGTATGTATGTGTGTGTATGTGTGTGTCTGTGTGTGTGTGTGTGTGTGTGTGTGTGTGTGTGTGTATATATATTTATATATATATATATATATATATATATATATATATATATATATATATATATATATATACACACACACACACACACACACACACACATATGTATGTATTAAAGAGAGAGAGAGAGGTGAACAATTCTGTATTAATATAGACTATTCTTTTGTAATACCTAGGTCTCATCAAGTTGTTTATCTATACTGTGTTTTATTTTCTTAACTTGTATAGTACATTGCTCGTTCTTATCACAAGAAGCTGCTGTACATATTGCCTAGTGACATCAGACATGAGGATTTGTGCAATCTTGGAAGTACTCTCTTGATGACTGTGTACTCAACCGGCATGTACAGTTGTTGAGTGATGCATGACCTTATATTTTTCAGTGACTGTCAACAAGGTAGCAATGTTAAGGGTCACTCCAAATTTCTCCCCCTGTGACTGCCAGTCCTGCCATCTTTCTGCTCTTGAGCCCATTCATCTCCCCTCCCATATCTTGGAGAGTCCCTGGTGTGGAGGTAAGAGACATCAAGGGGGATCATCCCTGCAGCCATGGAAGTTATTTATGCCCGTATTTGCATCTGATGGTGCAGCAATGAGGGTGTTATTATTTTAGGCCCTAACCTATCCCTGGCAGCTGCTGTGAGTTCCCATATCACAATGCGGTCCTTTTTTTGCCCTGTCAATGGGTGTATGTGGTCCTAGCCACATGTTAATAAAGGTTACCATCATAAGCTCATTAACCCAAGCCCATGTTCTTGGTTAACCACTGTAACAAACTCCACTTGTATGTTGTGAAACAGACAAGCAGACCACTATTCCTTACTTGCAGAGTAGGTGAGCCAGCACTACCCACTCATTCCTACACCCCTACTTGGCTTTTCCATTGCCCAAGCTGCTGTTTGAACTTGAGTCAGTGCTTTACACCTCTACACTGCTTAGATGGGCACTTTATTTAGATTCATAGTAAAGAAAAGTATTTGTAGAAATTAAAAAAAAAATTCCCAGAATATCTGTAAACAATCCATTGCATTTAGAATATGTCCTAGCACAAGTAAAATTGGCCCTATTTAGCATGCTAGCAATGCAGATTAGTAGTCTGTGCTTGTACACATCGTTGTGAGAGTGGTATAATATATACATACTTAATACTGTGTGTATGTGGGTTGGATAAATACAATTCCGTTAAGACTATAAACAATGACTCTTATTTGTTTACCATTACAGTCTGACTAGGCATGAAATACTTATTTTCAGAGGAGGCCCGGGAAGAAAAGCTCGCAAAGACAAAAGACCAAATAAAAAAAAATACGTACATTAACATTTCCAAAGTGGAAACCGGAAAAATGTATTTACAACTGGGAGAGAAAGAAATGTATATAACATGAAATATTTAATTGCAGTTTCAAAAGTACAATTTGTGGTTCATAGTAATAGTCTTAAGATATTGTTTTTGTTTCTGAATTTATGGAAAATAGACCATCAAATCTGAGTTAGGGGGAAAGAGGTTTAGTAATGTGGTATTAGTAGAAGGATTGGAGAAAACTGGGTAGTAAGTAGGAGATACAAAATGGCATGCACTGCATACCTCGACCTGGCCAAAGCGTTTGACACAATTCCCCACTTCGCGGTAGTAGAAATGCAAAATAAACTGGGAATAAACTCCTATGTCATCCACTGGATTGTCATCTGGCTCACAGATAGGCTGCTACCACCACAAAGAGACCACTCACCATTTGGAGTTCCACAGGGTTATGTGCTGGGACCCCTCTTGATTGGCATCAACTTTTAAGTAAAAACCAATACCAAATGGCTGTGGCTGACTGTTTGCAAATGAGTGCAAGCTGAATAGTCATTGAATCCCCAAATGACATGGCCGTTCTGCAGGAAGGTTTTTCCCAGATAACTAACTGGTGCTAAAATCATGGACTGAAACCTAATACCAAGTAATGCATGATTGTATCCTTTCAAAAGTCATCTATCCCAGAGAAATACCACATTGACAATATGCCCCTAAAAGTTGACCCAGTTGCTCGGGATTTGGGAACTTATGTGAACTTTTCACCACCACTCCGTTATTGCAAGAATGTCGTTTGATATTGCTTAGCTTATAGACAGGGATTGTGTCTAGATCTAGGGATGTCCTTGTCTCCTTTACTCAGCCCTCATTAGGCCATTCAATGAATATAATGCCCCCTATGGTACACAATTGTTCAGAGGCGTGTAGCAACTGGAACACCCACAGAAGTGCCTTACTAAAAGGATACAAAGCCTAAGTAACATATCCTACATGGACTGACTCAAAGCTCTGTCACTGTACTTGGTATCCTACAGATAGCCAAGAGGTGACCTGTGTCTGGCATACAAGTCATTCTGTGACACAATACTGATGGATTGAATTCACATCATCAAGTCCAGTGGCATCAGAAATACTCTGTATAGGGATCTAAACCTCTTCTGCAACATCAACAGAATGGTTTAAAGAGACAGGTATATCTGCCAGAGGATACCACTGCTCTGGAACAGACTCCCCACCCACATTAAAGTTCATCCCTGTCCATATTCAAGTGCATCTTGGATCTGTGGGTGAGAAACAGGACCTCCTCCTGTACAACTAATGGAAAGAGGCAGCTCCTAAATGCTTTATCCCATGCATTGGTCCCTTCTAATTACCTCTGGTATAATCCCTGTAGTTCTCATTAGGGTAATACATAATTATTAACATGGAATGGGTAAAGATGATCTCTAATTAAATGTGATAGGTTAGTTTGAGCACAAAAATTGAAACTGGCTAAGCTTAAAATGACCCACAAGGCCAGTTAGCCTACCTGATACTTGTCTATGAGTCTGTGAGATAGGAGGAAAGAAAGGGGGAGCTAGAAATGAGAGGTGGTTAAATGTTAGATGTCTGTTGCTGCTGAGCAGTCTTTACATAACCTGCATTTGTAGAGGTGGTTTGTGTTAATCTGTGTATATGATATTAGCCTGGTGTGGCGCATGAACATAGCCATGAATCAAGCAGGTTGTGTTTTGAGGCTCAGTTTGAAACATTTCAGTTTATGTAGCTATGTTGTACTGAGATCATGTTGGGATTTTCCGTATGCCTTAATCTAGTTAGTTGTTAACAAAGTGATTAAACTGATTCACTACAGACTGTTTTCAGCTTTGACCCAGGGTGATGTTGGTAGGGTGAGGCTATTTGTGTGTATAAAAGCTTGTGTGTGTTGTGAGATGGCAAGTTACAGAAGCTATCCAAACTGTCATGTGTGTTTGAGAGATGTTTCCCTTGGTAGCTGTCTATTATTGCACGTCACAAATAAAGACACTAGCTTAGAAAGTGATCTTCACTTTTGAAGTGATTACATAATACCGCAGCATATTTTCCTGCCCACCCCCATCCTATTCCTTCTCAGGGCTGTATTATGACCTAATACATGTTTACTGTGGGCAGAACTAAGGAGTAAATCACAAAATAATAACAGTAAAGTGGAAAAAACATGAGTGTGCAGATGCGAAAATCTTGCAGGTTGACTGGTTTAATATCACAAAGAGGACAGCTGAAAGTAAAAAAAAAATGTCCACAGAATTAACAAAATTGCTAAAACGTGATGGGCTTAACTGGCTTTTCATCATGTGTTTTCATGATGGTGCAACCTTTCCAGGTTAGCATTATTTTTTTCCTTTTCACATGTCATGAACATGCCAAGTCGTCTTCTGTTAAAGCTTTGTTGCCATGTTATTGCCAACGTGCGCAGACTAATAAAATAGTTGTGAAGGTAGGTGAAGGCTGCCAGCCTAGTCAGATAGAATTTGATAGATAATTCTGTCATTTGTAAATATTAATGCAAGCCACAGGCTTGTTTTCTTAAATGTGAAAAGACTGCGTTGGATATTGAACTGCAAAAATGTAACAGTGCACTCTGCTGTAACAAAGCTGATTAGTCGATTCTTTGATGTCAAAATATGGAGATAAGATATTCATAGGTATGTACGAGGCTATCTGCCCAAAGGCATTTATAAGCCTAGCCAGAATGTGTTTAGATTAGTTCTGTGTGCCTCTGTCCAGCAGAGCCACTGAAGTGATCTCCGCGGTAAATATTCTGTTTCCCATCCACTCGTCAGGGTTTCTCTTGAGTGTTAGCGAGGAGCTGTGGGTCTATATTATAGTAGCGAAGATTTTAAACTTCGACTGCTATAATATCGACCCGTTTTTGTCGAAAACTCAAAATAGCGAAGCCACGGAACTTCGAAATCTTACCTAGGGTAATATTTCGGTTGTCTGTTTCATGACTTCGCTATTTACTCTACTGTGGTTGGAAGGTTACTGACCGGAGTAAGGTAAGTATGCGAACGGAGGTTACGGACTGGGTTAAGGTAAGTGTGGGAACGGATCGGGGTAAGGTGAGTGTGCGATAGGGACTTTAGGGGTTAGGGAGCGGGTAAGGTGAGTGTGCTGTATTTAGGGGCTTTAGGGTTAGGGAGCAGGTAAGGTGAGTGTGCGGTAGTTAGGGACTTTAGGGTTGGGTTAAGGTGAGTGGATAGATAGTAGTGTAGGGTTAGAATTATGGTTTTGTTAAGTGTATGTGTGTAGTTTATTTATTTTGGTGTGCTTGTGTTGTGTGTTTGTGTTTTGGAAAAAATTTGCTGTTCTGTATGTTCGATATTTTGTGGTTTAGATATTTTAGGTACGATGAAACAGCGTTCGCTATTTAAATCGTACGATAGGGTAATATAAATGCGGAGCTGTGCCTAATGTAGATTGGAATCTTGTTCCAAAGCATGGGAAGTCTCCTGGGACAGGAATCTATCCCTCCATTGCATCTTATTTATTGTTGTGGTGAGGTTTAGATCCCTCGAGCGCATCTGTTTGAGGCCAGTGTTCCACTTGGTGAGGTACTTCTGTGGTCTTTCCAGCTGTTGCAGGTGTCTTGTAAGGTACATCCCAAATGGGGGCGTTGTACTCTATGATGGGTCTGATGAGTGATTAGTAGAGGGGCACAATGACCTCTTTTGATCTGGATGCGAACCCTTTTGTGATTAGATGGGCCACGTAGAAGGATTTTCTAACCACTTTGGCAATCTGATTATCAAAGGAGAGATTACAATCTACTCAGGTCCCCAGATCCCTTATTAAGTCTTCCATATTTGGGGGATTACCACCTATGTGGTAGTTTGTGGGTACTTTGTTTTTTTCCAAAGGGGATGACTATGCACTTTTTGGCATTTAGCTTGAGGCCATGATTTTGACATCAGGTATCCGTCTCATTGAGACCCTTTTGGTGGATGTTTTTCATGTTTCATTGTTGCAGTCATCACATTTGGGTTATCTGCTTGCAGGTAGCCCTCAGCCAGCCTGAATACCAGAGTCTTCGGATTTCTGCATCGGATGCTATCTCTTCTTCCATGACGTCAGGGGTATAAAACATGCAGCCGATGCCATTAACTCAGCCTTTCTTGCCGTGCAGTGCCTGAAGTAGGAAGAGTTCGCAAGTGCCGGTCGGCCAAATCCTAAAATTTTCATTTTCGAGTTTCCAACCCGAAATCTTCAACAAAAGTTAAGTACCCATTGGGGATCCTTTTTCTTGCTCTAACTGATGTCAGTAAAAGTTAACAATTGTCTTACCCGTGGAAAGCAAATACCTCAGAGATTTTCATTCTTACCGCATCCCTTGCTTAGGCCCAGACCACGACGTCCCTCGTTGTCGGTTTTGTGCCTTATTCAACACCCAAACTATCCATCATCGGGCTATTTTTGCAGCTAATTATTTTCGTACTTGTTCTTTGAACTCCGAAATGGCTTTGTCAAGCCATCCGACTACCAATCTTCCGAAAAACATTAGGATAAAGACAGACTGCATAGGTCCAAAACTGCCGACAATGCTTCCGTTAAACTAGTCGCCAGTCCGCCAGTACTCAGTGAGGTGCTTTCACAGCCCCTGATACCCGCTACTTCTGATTCGCAGACCTCTGAGACCCATTCGGAGTCTGGTATGCCACAAGATGCTTCTTAGATTATGGAACCTGCGGAAGTCTACCTTGGATGGGTCCAGAGCCGCTGTGCAGGCACTGGCTTCTGAGGGTGTATACAGGCCTACAGACATTCATATTAAACAGACGCCATAGTTTCCCCCACGCCTAGAAAACAGACGACCAAACTGCAGGCCCAGGCCCATATGCCTAAAAAAATAAATAATTAGAATGGCTAAGACCTCATTACCTTGATTAAGGGAAGCCAGCCTTTCCCCTCTGAGACCTACAACTGAGTTTCTTTCTGATTCTTCTGATCAGGAATCTGATTTTTCTGCTCCTTCTGATTACCAGGCTTTGCCCTTATCTACTTATGAGGATTCTGATGCAGAGGATTCCATTCCCTCTGCTTCCCCTCCAGAAGATTTTTCTTTCAGTGAAACCTTGCACAATCTCTTAGGGAGCATTTCCACTGGGAAAGCCAGGATTACTCTGACTCCAGAAAGAGGCTTAGGGAATTCTTACTCCTACCTCAACACAGGCCTTTAGCTATCCCTGCTGTTCTGGACGTTGTAGATTATGCTTTCTTGGAATCTAGCCTTTCCCCAGACACTTTACCTCCAGCTCCCAGAAAGCCTGACTGGTATTAGAGTACCTGACTCTCAAGTTCCTCTTCAAGAATCCTTCTGCGGATCCAAAGACCATTTCCCAAGGACCAAAAGGCATTAAGGCTACTGCTGCCAAAAATCCTACCCCTTCTGATAGAGATTCTAGAGCCTTAGACAGATGGGGTAAGAAGGTATACACTTCTGCTACTTTGGCCATCCGGGCTTTAAATTGCCAGTTTCATATGTTTAAGTATCAGCAGCATGTTATGGGGCTACTTAAACAGAAAATTATGTTGATTCCTGACTACTGAACCCAAAGAATTACAGGATTTAATGCATTCTGCAAAGCAAGTTGGTAAACATACTTTGCAATGTGGTTTTGACGCTTTAGAAGCATCTTGCAGGGCTGCTGTCACTGGGTCTGTACTTAGAAGGCATGCTTGGCTTAAGGAACAAAACTTGCCAGATTATGTAAAAGCTAAATTACTGGATGCTCCCTTAAACCAAGACTGCCTTTTTGGCAACAAAGCAGAAGTCCTCAAAAGGATGGAGGAAAAAGCTAAATCTATGCAAACTGTTAAATATTTCCTACAAGTACAGCCTCCCAGATTCAGTAGGCATTAGCCTTCTAAGAACTGGTCCTGTCCAGTCCCTTCTAGGCCTTTTCAGTCCAAACCCAGAAACGGCAGACCACCTAGGCTACAGTCTCAGGCTTCGCACAAACCTAAGCAGTGGGGGGCTCCCACTTCCAAAGTAGGGAGTAGTAAGCCAACCCCCCTACGGAAAAATGACACAATGACTTAACCTTAACCCTTCCAAGCCTTGCTCGACTACCTGCTCCCTTAGGAGGTAAGCTCGCCCTGCATGCAAAAAACTGGGAACTCATTACCCAGGACAATTGGGTTTTGAACATAGTTTCCCAAGGATGCAGATTCCACTTCCACACCCTACCAACTCCAAATGGTTGGCCAGACCTATCCCCAAATCAATGGGTGGAGACCCAACAGCAGGTTCTCTCTCTCTCCTCAAGATCAGGGCTTTTTAAACTAAGGCTTTTCTCTGTTGCTTACCCCCTTCTCAGAGGCGATCTCTGTCTGTCATACAGAGCTATGTCCAACCCAGAACTGTTGAACATGCTCCATCTTAGCAAAACCAAATCTACTTGAGCTACATGCTCTAGGGATATAAACCTCAGCACAACAATGAATAGAACATGCTGGAGGGATAGATTCCCTTCGCAAAGACTTCCCTTGCTATGGAACAAGGACCCGATCTACATAAGACAGAGCCCCTCACTATCACTCTCCAAGAGGAACCTTGACGAGTGGATGGGAAACGGAAAGTTCACACCAGGAATCATACCAACAGCTCTACGAGATAGGGGCCAAGGGTACTAGCTGCTAGATCAAGGGCCTAGGGAACTAACCAAAGGGGCGGTGAATACCGTACAACGTGGCTGGGTTAATATATGCCTTCAGGCAGATAAACCCAGTAGCTACCTATGAACCTATTCAGCCTGTCCCAGCAGAACAAAGGGGACACTGCTTTTAGTCAAGACTTTTTTTCTGGTACCCAGAAAAGACAACTCCTGGCATCCTATCCTGGACCTCCGTATTCTCAACAACTTTATGGTAGTTCCAAAATTCAAAATGCTAACTCTGCAACAGCTTCTTCCCATGATAGCCAAAGATGCCTGGCTGGCAACCCTAGACTTAAAGGAAGCTTACCTGCTTATCCCAATATGGGAATCTTGCAGGAAATACCTACGCTTCACGGCAGGCTCCATGCACTATCAGTTCTCTGTGCCCAGGGTATTCACAAAGTGCCTAGCTCCAGCCATTGTATTTTGCAGGTAGAGAAATATTCAAATTTACCCCCTACTTGGACGATTGTCTGATTTAGGCAGAAAGCCAGGACTTGCTATTACAACACTTGACAATCATAAAGAAACTTCTAACCTCATTGGGGTACACGATTAACGAAAATAAATCTCACCTAGTACCCTGCCAACAGATAGTATTCTTGGGAGCAAGCTTGAACACAACTTCCCAGCTGGCATTCCTCACTCCAGAGAAACAAGTTTCCTTGACAACCTACTTCAAACTATTGGCCACAAAACCCCAGCTATCTGCAAGGAAAATACTGCAAGCCCTGGGGTTCATGGACTCTTGCTTTTTACTAATTCCATATGCAAGACTGCATATGAGGAAACTCAAATGGTATCTAAAAAAGCCTATGCTGTCAACATTCTCAGGACCTGGAATCAATGATTTCTATAATTCCTTGTATCAAGACAGAGTTCCTTTGGTGGGCAAAGGCCTGCTACCACAACAAAGGACTTCCTTTCACTCTACCCCCTGCCACCCAAACCCTAACAGATGCATCAGACTATGCATGGGGGGCTCACATGGCAGGGCAGTGCATTCAGGGCAAATGGAACCCATGTCAGATGTACCTGCATATCAATCAAAAAGAAATGTTAGCTGTACAGAATGCTCTGACAACCTTCAAAGACCATATTCTTCCAGGGCAACTATTGGTAAAGACAAATAACACCACAGTTATGTGGTACATAAGCAGGGGGGATCCCACTCGTACCCTCTCTGCAGACTAGCCATGGCTCTGCGGAACAGAGCCTTGAGCTACCAAGTACACCTTCAAGCTCAATTCTTGACAGGCATACTAAATTCAGTGGCAGAAGACTTAAGCAGAAATCTCATGGACCCACACGAATAGAAACTAGAAGACAAAATATTCAACCTCCTGAGGAACAAATGGGGGACTCCAGAGATAGACCTGTTTGCCTCCTCACAAAACTACCAGTTGAACAAGTTCTGCACAAGAACTCCCCACAGCCAAGCTTGGAAAGTGGATGCCCTGTCCTTTACCTGGGAAAGCCTCTCAGTTTATGCCTTTCTCCCTCTGCCTCTCCTCTCGAAGGTTCTACTAAAGATCAAACAGGAAAAGCCAAGGACAATACTGATTGCACCGGACTGGCCATGCCAGCACTAGCCTGGCTAATTCCTTGAGCTCTCCCTTAGCATCCCTCAGTAAGCAGGTACTGGATGTCAATCTGGAGGCAAGGAGGCCTAGTACTAGAAAATCCTATGCTGGAAAGTGGAAAAGATACTGTCCCTGGAGCCTGGCTCAGGGAATGGGCACAATGGTGCCCAGTTTACCTCAGATTCTGCAGTACTTAACAGAAATGCTCCACCGGGGCCTATCCTTCTCGTCAATTAAAATTCATGTCTCTGCCATTAAAGCACATTATAATACAGAGCCACCCCTTTTCTCTCATCCCTTGCTAAAGCAATTTCTTAGAGGGGCCAAAAATTTAAGACCCCCCCAGGAGAGCTTCCACTCCAGCCTGAGACTTTAACTTTGTATTGAAAAAGCTCCCCCCCCCCTTTGAGTCAGCTGCAACAGCAGAGTTGAAATTCCTTTCTTGGAAAACAGCCTTCCTTCTAGCCATTACTTCAGCAAGAAGAGTGTCAGAATTACAGGCCCTCATGGCAGTGGAGCCCTTCATTATCTTCCATGTGGACAGGGTTTTCCTCAGGACTAATCCTTCCTTTATGCCTGTGGTGGTGTCTAATGTGGCCCTAAATCAGTCCATTCATTTGCCTACTTTTTCCCTAATCCACAAAACAAAGGGGAATGAATACTGCACTCTCTAGATGTGCACAGACCACTTAGATTTTATTTGGACAGGTCTAAGCCTCTCAGAAAATCTGAGCAGCTGCTAGTTGGATGTGCTGCAGGGGCAGAGGAGAAGGCCATTTCAAAGCAAACCATTTCCAAATGGATAGCCTATTGCATTCATTTCTGCTGCAAGCACCATGGAAAACCTACCCCACAGGGGATAAGATCACATTCCACCAGGGCTGCATCTACCTCTGTGGCTTTTCTGAGGAGTCCCTACCAGGGACATCCTAGAAGCTGCTACCTGGAGCTCTGTACATACCTGCACCAAGCATTACCACATGCCTACCTTTTCTAAATCCAGAGCTGGATTTTCCACTGCAATCTTGCAGAGCTTAATAGCTGGCCCAAATGCTCTTTAACTGCCTCCTCCCTTCCTTAGCTTTGGGAATCAACCCAAATATGATGACTGCAACAGTGAAACATGAACATAGTACAGTTATGTACACTTACCATAAATGTAGATGTTCGAGTTTCTTCACTGTTGCAGTCCTGGTTACCCTCCCTCCAGCCCCCTGACTTCTCTTGGCTCTACATCTCCTTTTTGTTTGATATATGTATTTTTTCTGGTGTATTTGCTTTTTTGATGGGGGTGTACCATACCATATAATTCCTTCCTATTGTGGGGGCACCTGACATCTGGGGAAAGAAAAACTGATGTAATGGCATCTGCTGCATGTTTTATACCCTTGAAGACCTAAAGGCATGGAAGAAGAGATGGCATCCGACGCAGAAATGCGAAGACTCTGGTATTCAGGCTGGCTTAGGGCTAGCTGCAGGCAGATGACCCAAATGTGATGACTGCAACAGTGAATACACTCAAACATCTACATTTATGGTAAGTGTACACAACTGTACTATGTCTGTGTCAGCCAGAGAGTCAGTTATAGCCCCTAGTTTACAGTCGTCTGCGAACTTTGTCAGCCATAGTTGTCTTGTGCTTGCCTGTACTTCTGAGAAGTATATGCCAAACAGGAGAGGTCCTAGGACTGAGTCCTGGGGAACGCCACTTGTAACCGGTTTAGAGTCGGACCTAGCTCTCGCAACTCTCACCATGTGGGTTCTGTCCATGAGCCAGATGGCAACCCATCTTGTGACGTAGGAGGTTATGTTCAGGCTGGTGAGCTTGTCTATAATACCAGAATGGGGAATGGTGTCAAAGGCCTTTGCGAGGTCTAGGTAGGCTGTGTACCACCTTTCCCTCGTCTATAGCCTTGGTAACTGTCTGTCTCAGAGAGGTCCACCAGGTTTAGGCGGCATGATCTGCCCTTAAAGCTGAACTGGGTAGGGTTCAGTGTTGGAGGTTCTCTGTTAATGAGTTCCATGATGATGCACTCCATAGCCTTGCAGACCAAGCTAGTCAGGCTTATAGGACAATAGTTCCCGGGGTCTGTTGTGGCTCCACCTTTGTGGAGCAGAATAACCGTTGCTGTGCGCCACTCTGTGGGTATGTAGCCTGTGGAGAGGCTGAGTTTGAACAGTGTGTTTAGGTGAGGGGTTAGTTCATCTTTGAGCTCATGTAGCACGCAGCCTGGGACACCATCCGGTCCCATTGATGCTGTGTTTTTGTCTTTGGAGAGGGCTGCTTTAAACTGAGTGCCTGATTTCAGGGGCTCTACATTCTTCTGATATGGTTATGGGCCCTTTTGAGGGTGGGGAGGTGAAGTTTGCACTGAACCTGTCTGCCAGGATGTTGGCGATATTGGCCGGTTCAGTGTATTTTGTGCCATTCTGCACTAACTCCAAGCAGATTTGAGCATTGCCACTTAGATTCTTGACTTAGCTAAAGAATGCCTTGTGGTTATCTTTGGAGTCCTTGGCAATTTTTCTTTCAAAGCTCGCCTTGGATGATTTTATGAGGGATCGTAGTTTCTTGCTGATACTAATCAGGGATGTCTTCCTTTCTTAGGATTGTACTCTTTTCTGTACTAGTGGTGAGGCATCCTGCCTATTGTTTTGAGGCCATAGTTAATGGCTAAAATTTGCATGTATAATTTCTTTTATTGCCCTGGCGTCCTGACCAGCTGCAAGATCAATAGGGCTATTAACCTCAGACTTCTGTTAGCCTGGGAAACCGAAAGAAATGATGTAATCTGAAATTAATCAGTGGTACTGTGTTATCAATTTAAGGAGTGAAAGAATGAGAACATTTGTCTTGAACATCCAACATCACCAGCATTGCCTGTATCTGTATGTAAGTAGGATCTTAGACTTCAGTGTTTCTCTTAGAAATAGCTAGGAATTAGGAAGATTAGACTAGGTGCTGTTCTGTGATGTCAGAACTTTTCTACTGTATTATTTTAAACATTTCCCTTTGATCTCTGAACTATTGACTGTCACTGTGTAGTAAGAAGTATTGTCTTGTGTTTTTATTATTAAATATTTTTAAACCTTTCAACTGTGGCTGTTTTGTGTAGAGATAATTTAAGCTTTAGAGTGCATTGCATATATATAGTGATACTGTACCAAGTCACTCCATATAAGCTTTGCTGTTCAGTCACACTTACCATTTGGATAATAATGTTGCATAGTAATAATTGGACACCCTTTAATAAGGGCCTTTGAGTAGCTGATAAATATTAGCTGGGTGGTGGCAGTGATTTCTACCGTATAGTCTGCGTAAAAGGGGCATAGCTGGAGAACCTGTGTCAGCCTTCCCCAAGAGTGTCTGTGTGGTTGTATATAATTCTTATCTCAAAGTGTGTGTGTCAGCTACTTGGGCAGGAACACGAAGCACTGATTGGACAGAGAGGGTGCTGGAGGTTTTAGCTTGCCCACTAGGCTGAGATCTGGACCCTATAGCTGTGCTAGTGAGAAGTCTTTTTGGGGATCTGGAGAGAAAGGGAGAAACCAGCCCCAGACTGACTGTGATCTGTTAAGGGAATTTGTACTTTACTGTGTGTCTATTCATTATCCTTTTTCCTATATGGACGCCCCTCACTGGTGTTAGTGGTGAGGATTGAGGCTAATTGATTGCTGGGCCAGTGCATGAGCGTCCCATATTAATTGTTGGCAGTGGTGGGATATCCACACCACACATTAATTGGTTGGCAAATATTAATTGGTTTGTAGTGGTGTGGGTAGAGTGAATTCCTGTAGCTTGTGTACAGTGATCACTGAAGGTGTTTTGTACTCTGAATCAGCCACGCAGTGAATACTCAGAGTTCAGATACACAATTGTTTTATTTCTTTTGTTAGCTTAGTTAGTCAGGGAGAGCAGGCAGCATGTCAGCAGAGGAGCATGGAAAGCTGACAAGGAGCCAGATGGCTAAGATGTGCCAGGCTAGGGGACTGGTGCATGGAAAACTGACTAAGGCAGACATGATTGCAGCTTTGGTCACAGCTGCATCAGAAAACAGCAACCAGGAGGACAATCAGACTGGCAGTGGCGATGTACCACCCTCCGAGAATGGACAGCTCAACTTTTCTGCAGAGGACCTAAAAATCCATCTGGAGCTAAAGAGACTTGAGTTGGAGGTCAGGCGTGGGGAAAACTTACAAACCTCAGCTTTGGCCGGCTAAGATCTAGCTGTATTCAACTGGACGTATAAGAGAATTTAAGTACCTTTATCTGCACTTTTTTTCAAATAATACAATATTTAAAGTGATTAAATTGTGTTGCACGAATATTAACTGAGCAGGAAGTTTTGAATCTGCTCTTCATTCAGTGCATGCTTAAATTTTATTATCTGAACTGTTAATAGCAGCAGTCTGCATTTAAAGTGGAATCTGTGTGTTGAGAGACAGCCTTACAAGACTATCTGCAAATATATAGAGCTGAGTATATTTTTCTGTATTATGCTGTATTATAGAGCTAAATTGTTGCTTAGATATCTGTTGTCTTAGTGTTCTGCAAATATACAGAGATCAGTGTATTTTTTTGGTTTTATAATTTGCAGTCTGATTCCTCACATCTCTGTTGAAACTTTTCCCCACCCCCCCTTCCTGCTCTTGGTTGTAGTTTAAATTTGGTGGCTTTTGCAGTGCCCGCTCCACTGTATATTTGATCTAGGACACTCCCCCAATCCCATATATTTACCGCATTCTACCTAATAAACCCTTTCTGCACTTGCTTTTAGTCCTTTTTAATTTAATTACATTTTTTCAAACTGTGTGTGGACTAATATTTCTACATACTCAAGTGTGCCACCTTGCACTGCATGTGAATTGTTTTTACTACTGTTTTTGCTACTTTTCTGGAAAAAAAAATTGTAAGCCTGTTTCCTACCTTTCCTGTAATTAGTGTCCCAGATACAGATTTGCTGTATCCAGGACTATTTGTAAACTTCTGAGCCCCCAAGCCTTTCTGTGTTGGAGGGAAGCCTTCTAGTTTATCAGTGGGAGTGATAAGCACTAGGTAACCTGTCTACCACATAAGGAGTGGTTCTGGCCCAGAATTTGTAGTTATTGGCCGTTTGGGCGGTCTTCCATCTCTCTCAACTTTCTGATTTGAAGGCCTGCATTTGCACTTGTTTCTGTCCTGTAACTCCTGGGCCCATCTCATTTGCTCACTCAAATTGTTTTTTTTTTTGTTTTTTTTATCTGCTTTTACTGTATTTGTGTTTCTTCTTACTTTATTTTGCTTTTGCGTCATCTTAAAAGTACTCAGTTGTATTTATTACTGCTTGGTGTAACTCATTCTAAGCCTTTCAGTTTAAGCACTTGGGCTTCAGACCAGTTGTTTTACATTAGGAAGGATTGTGGTCTGCACTGTGGTGGTAGGACAGGTAGCTTACATCCTTCTAAGTTGGGAACTGCTGATTGAGGGCTCTGTCTGTTATTCTAAAAGTGTATTAATTCTGTTTTAAGCAGTTGGGCTTCAGGCCAGTTATTTTACATTAAAAGGGTTCGTGGTCTGCACTCTTGTGGGAGGAGAGGCTGGACTCTGCCCTTCTAGCTGGGAATTTCTGGTTAAAGGCTTATAGTGCCTGCATATCTAAACTGCTTCTTACTGAAATTGGTACACCTTGTTTGCTGTAGCATAGACTAGATCCAGGCCTGCTGAATCTAGCTTTGTTTGTATAACTTGAGCACTAATCCAGGCATTCATTAAAGTATTCAATTGTATTTATTACTGCTTGGTAGTAACTTGATTAAAGTGTAGCTATAATTCTAAGTCTTTTGGATTAAGCACTTGGGCTTCAGACCAGTTGTTTTACATTAGGAAGGTTTGTGGCCAGCACTGTGGTGGCAGGACAGGTAGCTTACATCCTTCTAAGTTGGGAACTGCTGATTGAGGGCTCAGTGTCTGTTATTCTAGAAGTGTATTAATTCTGGTTTAAGCACTTGGGCTTCAGGCCAGTTGTTTTACATTAAGAAGGTTTGTGGTCTGCACTGTAGTGGCAGAACAGGTAGCTTACATCCTTCTAAGTTGGGAACCGCTGATTGAGGGCTCGGTGTCTGTTATTCTAAAAATGTATTAATTCTCGTTTAAGCACTTGGGCTTCAGGCCAGTTATTTTACATTAAAAGGGTTCGTAGTCTGCACTCTTGTGGGAGGAGGGGCTGGACTCTGCCCTTCTGAGCTGGAAATTTCTGGTTAAAGGCTTATAGTGCCTGCATATTTGAACTGCTTCTTACTGAAATTGGTACACCTTGTTTGCTGTAGCATAGACTAGATCCAGGCCTGCTGAATCTAGCTTTATTTGTATACTTGTTTGTTTGCTTGTTATTTCCCTGAAACGCTAATTCCACCTAAAACTCAGCTTTTCAGCGCTTCTGTGGATCCCTAGTGATATCTGCATTGCTTACTGTACTTATTTCCTTGTTTCACTTGAAAGAAAGTTACTGTTTGTCGTTTTTGCATTTAAGTTACCTGTAACACATTGCATTTAAGTTACCTGACACTTGCTCACTAAAGCAATTATATAAGTCAGCACTAAAATATTAAAAGCACTACACCCTCACAAACTCCCCTTGAGTACCTCGTTCCCCATTGGCCCTTTTTTAAAAATTATAAAGGAATTCCCAATACTATTCTAGCATGTCCAAAGGTCAGTTGTCAATCTCCTCTCCGGTCCAGCTGGTGAATCTGGGAATCTTGAGGCAATGTTACAACTGCCTCATGTACAGAGACAACCCTCTCCTCCTCCCAACAAATTCCAACACATGTGAGAGATGCAACCATGTAGCCATATTGGTGGCTAAGCTCTCTCAACTCAGTACTGGCGAAACCAGTCAGGAGGAGAAGGAAACCACACTCACTACAATTCCAGTCTCACATAGACCTAACATGACAGCAAACCAAACGCATAAACACACAAAAACATACTCGGAGGCTCTAAATAAAAATCTGCCTAAGCAGCAGAGACCTCCAAAGCAGACACTCAAGCAACCGCTACCCCAAAACAAAACACATGCAACACATAGCTCACAAAGCCAGCGTGCCGAACAGTCACAGCCCATAAGGCTAAACAACACACCTGATACACTTGTAATAGGTGACTCTATCGTCAGGCACACTGGCGTCCGCTCACCAGGCTGAACAAGGAGAAGGTCACAGTGAGTTGCCTGTCGGCGCTAGGATCCACCACATAACACAAGCACTCAGGTCACTCCAAGGCAAGTACAAATATGACTCAGTCATTGTCCATGCTGGTGTGAATGACCAGAGACGTACCTCCCTGGACTACATGAAAAGAGACATAGAGGAGCTCTCTGAGCATGTAGCCCAGGCCGGTATGACCCTGACCTTGAGTAGCATCTTACCCTCACCAAAAATGATGCCACAATATGAAGACAAGATGATCAATTTCAACAATTGGCTTAAGTATTGGTGTCATTCAAAGGGGATCCAATGCCTGTCAGGCTGGGATAACATGCTCGACATGCCACGATGCTTCGCTAGGGATGGCTTGCACCTGTCACCCCTGGACTTTCGGATATTGGCAAAGGCTCTTGCTAGCCCCATAGCGCCTTTTTTAGGCAAGGCTCAAAAGACAAACCCACCTCCATAGGTATCACAAGGGATAAGAAACTAAGTGTAATGCTACTCAACGCCAGAAGTCTAAATCTCAAGATGCACGCACTCGAAACTCTCCTTAGCATGGAGAACATCGATATCTGTGCAGTAACAGAAACCTGGTTCAAGGCTCCCGAGAGCACCCCAGCACTACCAGGTTATACCTCATGTTTTTCGGCCCCAAAACTTGGACCAAACCACAAAAGGAGGGGGAGTATCAATATTCGTCAAAGATACCCACACCTCCAGGTTGGTGGCACAGCAGAAAGCATCAGAGACTATCCATGTGCAACTAACCGTGGGTAAAACTGCCTTCCAGTTTATAGCCTGCTACAGACCACCCTCCCAAACCCAGGAACCCCACTCGGCCTTCCTGAGAACACTGGAAAATATGAAGGTCTCTCCAAACACCATTATATTGGGCGACTTCAACTACCCAAACATAGAATGGGAGCATTAGTCTAGCTCCAACACCCTAGCCCAAAGGTTCTTAGAATTTATAAACTCAAATGCTATGGAACAACTTATTACCACTCCCACAAGAGGGGAAAACATACTGGACCTGATCATCACCAACATGGAGACTCTATGCTCCAGACCAGAAGTGTATCCCTTACTGGTAAGATCAGACCATAAACTAATCTCACTGGATATTCACATCCCGACTCCACCCCCTGCCCTGAAAACCACAGTGAAAAACTTCTCTAAAACTTCTCTAAAGCAAATTTCACACTCCTCAAAACTGAGGTGGAATCCTTCAAAGCCCCCAGGCCTGTGGAAAATACGGCCCAGACCGCAGAATCCTTTATAAACGTATTCTATGAACACCTTCAGGAATGCATGGATCATGCAATCCCAAATAAAACCAAGACCCAATCCTCCAAAGGCAGACGTCCTGTCTGGTGGACCCCAGACATAAACAAACTATACAATAGAAGGAGGGAGCTACCACATGATAGAGCAAAATCCCAAAAAGGGAAGGCATCTCTGATCAGTATTAGCAAAAAACTATGGGCACTCATAAAATCGTCTAAGGCCAGCTTCAGAGAAAAATTGCACAGGACACTAAGGATAATCACAAGGCTTTCTTTAGTTATGTTAGGAACCTGGGTGGGAATTCCCAGATATGCTCAGAATTAGTCCAAAATGACAAAAATACACCGAACCCACAGACATTGCCAACATCCTAGCTGACAGATTCAGCAAACTTCTCCCCTTCCACCAAAAGGGCAAATATCTTTCCCAGCAGAATGCTGCCCCCCTGACATCTCAGATGCTCAGGTAAGAGCTGCCCTCTCCAAAGCAAAAAACACAGCATCAATGGGACCAGACGATGTCCCGGGCTGTGTCCTACATGAACTTCAAGAAGAGCTAAACCCAAACATAAAACTACTGTTCAATCTCAGCCTTACTACAGGATATGTACCCAAAGAATGGCATACAGCAACAGTGGTCCCTCTCCACAAAGGTGGTGCCTCAACGGATCCTGGAAACTATCACCCCATAAGCCTGACTAACTTGGTCTGCAAAGCTATGGAAAGGATCATCATGGACCTCATAAGTAAAGATATTGGGGACCTACAGACCTACCCAGTTCGGCTTTGTTAAGGGCAGATCCTGCCTCTTAAACCTGGTTGATTTCTTTGAAACAGTCACCAAGGCCATTGACGAGGGGAAGGTGGTCCACACAGCCTACCTGGACCTCGCAAAAGCCTTCGATACAATACCCCACTCGGGCATTATAGATAAGCTCACCAGCTTAAATATAAACCCCTATATCACTAGATGGGTTGCAAACTGTCTCAAGGACAGAACCCACATGGTTAGAATTGCTGAAGCCATGTCAGACTCCAAACCAGTTACAAGTGGCGTCCCACAAGGCTCAGTCCTGGGACCTCTCTTGTTTGGTATATATTTCTCGGAGGCACAGGCCAACACGGAAGGACTGTGGCTGACCAAGTTCGCAGATGACTGCAAACTGAAGCCATAATCGACTCTCCAGCCGACACAAGCATCCTCCAAAAGGGCCTCATAGAAACAGACAACTGGTGCCAGAGCCATGGCCTCAAGCTAACCGCCAAAAAGTGTATAGTCATCCCCAAAAACAAAGTGCCCACAAATTACCACATAGGTAGTAATCCATTAAGTACAGAAGAAGTAATTAGGGACCTGGGGACCCAAGTTGATAGCAATCTCTCATTTGACAACCACGTGGCCAAAGTGGTTAGAAAAACATTTTATATAGCCTACCTAATCATGAAGGGATTCGCATCTAGATCAGGGGAGGTCATCATGCCTCTTTACTCATCCCTCATGAGGCCCATAATTGAGTACAGTGCCCCTTTTGGGATGTACCTTACCAGACACCTGCAGCAACTGGAAAGACTCCAAAAGTACCTCACCAAGAGGATCAAAGGGCTCAAACAGATGCCATATGCTGCCCGGTTAAAGAAACTCCAGCTCTACTCAGTGGCATACCGCCTGCTCAGAGGCGATCTGTGCCTGATGTATAAAGCCATGTCCAACCCGGAATTAATGTACATGCTGCACCTCAGAAAATCCAAATCCCATCGAGCTACTCGAGACTTGAACCTCAGCACTGAAATAAATAGGACATGCTGGAGGGACGGATTCATAACCCAGAGGCTCCCTTCACTCTGGAATAAAATCCCAGTCCAGGTTAGGCAGAGTCCCTCATTGACTCTCTTCAAGAGGAATCTTGATGAGTGGATGCGAGATCATAGATTTACCCCGGGTATCACTTCTGTGTCACTGTTAGACAGAGGCACAGTATACTAACCTCGAAAAAGGGCATAGCAAAATTAATTTAAAATGGGTGGCGAAAGCCAAACACACTCTGGCTAGGCTTATAAATGCCCTAGGGCAGATAGCCTAGTATGAACTTATGAACCTATGAACCTATGAAAAGCAGCTGAGAGACTGAGGCATCTAGAGTGTGAGGACAATGAGAAACTGAGATGTATGCAAGCTGAGGAGAATGAGAAACTGCTATACCTGGAAGCTGAGGAAAAGGAGAGGCAGAGGCAGCATGAGAAGCAGATGCTGACTCTTCGCCAGAGTCATGGAGGTAATGGGGAAGGGAGTAACTGGACCCCAGAAGCACAAAAGGTCAGTACATTTCTTCCGCAGTTTAAAGAAGGGGATAATTTTGATAGTTTCATTCATATGTTTGAGAGAGTATGTAAACAGTATGATGTTGACCAAAGGCTCTAGGTACGGTTCCTGACCCCCTTTCTCCATGGTAAAGCTGTAATTGTACTGTCCAAAATGTCAGCTGTTGCATGTTTTTATTATACTGCTGTTAAGAGTCACTTGTTAGAATTATTTAAGCCAACACCTGAAACGTATAGGAAAAAATTTTGTGAGCATAGACGGAAGGCAGATGAGTGTGTGTGAATATGTTGCTGAACTGAGCACTCCAGTATCCATAACTGCAACGGTCCCACCCTTGTCAGCTGGTTTAATGAATGATGATAGACTAGTTATCAAACCAGCTGACAAAGATGGGGCTGTTGCAGTTATGGATACTACAGCATGCGTACAATCTTTGGATGCCCTAACCAGTGATATCAGTACTTATAGAAATATCTCACCTCTGATGGTTAAGCAATATATAAGTAATGTTGGTAAGAAGCTAAGGGCTTTAAATGGAGTGTTAGATGATGACTTGTATGAATTTTTAAGCATTGAACATCCAGTAATTCCTATTTTTAAAGCACTACCAAAAAATGCATAAAAATACCCTACCCCCACCGATGAAACCAATAGTTTCAGGGAGGAGATGGGTTACTGAACATTTTATCTATGTGTGTAGAAGCAGAATTGAAAAATCTGCTTGCTTATTTTCCTAGGATTTTGAACAACACTGCCCAATTCTTATCAAAATTGTATGATGCTTGTCAAACTTTAGATTTGAAGAATGTGTTGATGGTAATCATGAATGTGAACAGTCTGTTTACGGCCATCACAAATGAATTTGGGTTAAAGGCAGTGAAAGAAGTACTGCATACAGTTAATATATATGATGAGAATACCAACATTTTAATCCTGGAAGCACTAGCATTGGTGTTAGAAAATAACATCTTTCTTTGTAATGTGACACATTATAGGCAGGCACAGGGTGTTGCCATGGATGCACCCTGTGCCAACTCATATGCTAATTTAGTGTTAGCCTTCTGGGAAGATAAAAATATTTTTAAACGTGAACATCCATGGAAGACTTCAACAATTTTTTATGCCAGATTTGTTTATGATATTTTTTTGTTGTGGGCACAAGGCAGCAATGAAATGTCGTACTTTGTTGATTACCTGGAGAAATCCACAGATTTTCTTAGGCAGCAATGAACTGTCGTACTTTGTTGATTAACTGGAGAAATCCACAGATTTTCTTAGGTTTTCAGTAGAGCACAGCAATGAGACCACTGCCTTTTTAGATGTCACATTAAATAAAAATGTAACTGGTACGCTAAACACCACCTTGCATAGGAAACAATGCTGGAGAAATCATTATTTGAATGCATGTAGTATGCATCCTAGGCATATTTTCATAATATTATGCAAGGGCAGGGATACAGAGTTTCTCGGCTGTGCACAGACAGTAATGAGTTTCACAAAGAAATTGTGTTAAATGCACATCCTGAGGAAAAGGGATATTCAAAGGAAATTTTAGAAAAAAAACAAAGAACAGTATAATATCTAACAGGGAAGCCAGGGCTAGACCATGGTTTTCTGATAATAAGGAACAGCAGGGAGGTAATTTGAAGCCATCTAATAAGTATGACAAAAGACCCAAGGTAATGCTACATTATAGTAACAATGTGTATGGCATATGTGATATCATTAAGCAAAATTGGAAGATACTAAGAAGTGGTAATCACTTGAAGGATATTTTAGATGAGAAACCTAGATTTACGTCCAAGCTAAATAGTAATGTAAAAGAAAACCTGGTTTAAAAAATAAGAAGACTAACAGTGTTTCCTCTGCAAATATGAGAACAGGAACTTTTCCCTGTAGGCATTGTAAAGCATGTTCAAATGTGAATAGTTTAAATTATTTTATACATCCTGTTACAAACAAAAAATACACATTTGAGTTTTATGCAGATTGCCATACAGAGAATGTGGTTTACTTGACTTGCTGCAAGTCATGTCCGAGATTTTATGTTGGAAAAACTAATTGCAAGTTAAAAACAAGAATATTGCACCACTTGTCACCTATTAGACAAAAGGATAAACATAATGCACTGTATCAGCATGTTTCTAGCTTTCCAGGTCATACTTTTGTTTTTATGGTTCTGTATGTTGCACAGATGAAAAACCCGGGGGGGGGGGGGGGGGCATTGTCAGTGATACAGAGTATGCAGAGTTAAGATGGATCATACAGTTGGCTGCAGACAACCCACCTGGGTTAATAGTTCTGTACCTTTAAAACCAGCCTTAAAGAAAGGCGGGTCAAGTATAGAAAGTAATTGGTTGCTTTTAAAAATGTTTTGATAGTTAAAGACTGTCATGGTTATGTGAAGTTTGTCTGATGAAGGGATGTTCTTCGTGTTTCACTGTTGCAGTCATTACATTTGGGTTATCCTGCTGGCAGGTTGCCCTTAGTCAGCCTGAATTCCAAAGTCTTGGGTCCTGCGTCGGTTGCTGTCGCCTCTTCCCTGACGTCAGGTTGTCAGGGGTATAAAAGATGCAGCCGATGCCATTTTATTCAGTCTTTCTTGCCGTGCGGTGCCCCGACTCCTGAGATTTTCGTGTTCGAGTTTCAGATCCGAAGTCTTCATTAAAAGCCAAGTACCCTGTTGGGGAAACCTTTTTCTTGCTCCAGACCGATGTCCGAAAAAATTGATAATTGTATTTCTTGTGAGAAGCAAGTACCTCATAAGGACTTTCATTCTTACTGTATTCCTTGCCTAGGCCCTGACCACAACATTGCTAGTTGTTGGTTTTGTGCTAGATTTAACCAATGCACTATTAAGCGTCGGTACGATTTTGCATTAAGCTATTTTGGGCGAAGATGTAATTATACAATGTCGTCGGATAGCCATCCAACTACTGGAGTTCACAAAAAACGCAAAGAAAAAGACAGGCAACCGAGGTCCAAAACCGACGACTAGGCTTCTCCTAAGCAAGTCGCCGGTTCTCAGTGAGGCGCTTTCGCAGCCCCTGATGCCTGCTACTTTAGAGTCGCAGGCCGCTACCGACTCCCACGTGGAGTCGGCCAGGCCGCTGGAAACTCAAGGTATTGGAGCCTCGGACATTAATCCCTCAGATGGGTCCGGAGCCGCTGAGCAGGCATCGGCTTCTGAGGGTGTATTCAGACCTAAATAATTCTATATAAAACTGACTTCAAAGACTAAAACACCTTTAAAGGCAAAGAAACAAGTTCACCAGCCACAAGGACAGGCCTCCATGCCCAAAAAACGGATGTTCCTTTACAACATGATACCTTGTTTGGTGTTAAGGCAGAAGAGGTGTTAAAGAAAATGGAGGACAAAGCTAAATTTATGCAAACGGTCAAGGATTTTTTACAGGTACAGCCACCTAGATTTAGCAGACACTGGCCTACAAAGAATTGGTCCTTTCCAGTCTCAGACAGACATCAAAGGGGCAGATCCAGACGCCCTAGAGGCAGATCACAGCTGCAAGGATCCTACAGGCCTAAGCTGTGGAGTGCTTCTACCTCCAAAGGTGGAGAAGACAAAGCACAATCATATAGGAAACAGTCTCAATGACTTCCCCCTGCCTGCACCAGGCACTTATCTTCTGGCAGCACCCTTAGGGGGAAAACTAGCACTTTTTTCTCAAAATTGGCACATTATAACCCAGGACAAATGGGTTCAAGACATAGTGTCACAGGGCTACAAGTTTCATTTCCATACCCTGCCGAGGGTAAACAGTTGGCCATACCTGCCAAAAAATCAATGGGCAGAGGCTCAAAAACAAGTCGCAGCTCTCATGGACATGAGAGCTATTCAACAAGTGCCACAGCAAGAGCAGGGACAAGGATTTTACTTGACTGTTCTTGGTACCCAGAAAGGACAAAGCATGGAGACCAATACTGTACCTATCTATTCTAAACAATTTCCTGGATATACCAAAATTCAAGATGTTGACCTTACAACAGCTTCTGCCCATGCTGGGCAGCAAGGCTTGGCTCGTGACTTTAGACCTAAAAGAGGCATACCTGCATGTCCCAATCAGGCAATCATGCAGAAGATACCTCAGATTCAAGGCTGGCTCAAAGCATTACCAATTCTCTGCCCTGCCCTTTGGCTTATCTACTGTGCCCAGGGTCTTCACAAAGTGCCTGGCACCAGTAATTGCTTACTGCAGACAAAGAGGAATACAAATATATCCTTACTTGGACGACTGCCTCATACAAGCAGAGAACAAGGACATTCTACTACAGCATCTGATGTTTGTGATAAGACTTTTAACATGCCTAGGGTACACAGTCAGCAAAAAGAAATCAAAACTAGTACCCTCTCAAGAGATAATATTCCTGGGTGCAAGCTTAAATACAACTGCCCAGATGGCTTATCTCACTCCAGACAAACAAAAACAACTGACTACCTATTTCAAGGAAATGGCAACAAAGGCCCAGTTATCTGCAAGAAAAATTCTGCAGGCTTTGGGCTTCATGGCATCCTGCATCTTACTAATTCCATATGCAAGACTGCATATGAGGAAAATTCAATGGTACCTAAAAAGTGGACACAACATTGCCACAGTCTGGAAACAATGATTACTCTAATTCCCTGCCTGCAACAGGAATTTCGACGGTGGACAAAGGCTTGTCACCAAAACAAGGGACAGCCATTCTCACTACCTCCGGCCAGGCAGAGCCTAACAGCAGATGCTTCAGATTATGCCTGGGGGGCACACATGGCAGGAAGAGGCATTCAGGGCACCTGATCCTCAAACCAAAAGCATCTACATATCAATCAAAAAGAGATGCTAACTGTTCAAAATGGCCCTGACAGCCTTCAAGGACCTACTTCATCCGGGACAACTACTGATAGACAGACAACACCACGGTCATGTGGTACATAAACAAGCAGGGGGGCACTCATTCTTATCCCCTGTGCAAACAAGCCATGGCTTTATGGGACACAGCATTGACTTACCAAGTGCATCTGCAGGCACAATTCCTGCCAGGAAAGGACAATACTCTGGTAGACGAACTAAGCAGAAACCTCATGGATCCCCACGAGTGGCACCTGGATCCACAAGTCTTCAGCATGATAACAAAGAAATGGGGACGCCCGGACATAGATCTATTTGCCTCCCCTCAAAACAATCAACTAAAAAGATTCTGCACAAGGACTTATCACAGACAAGCTTGGAAAGTGGACGCCTTGTCTTTCAACTGGACAAACCTATCAGTATATGCCTTTCCTCCACTGCCTCTCCTCCCCAAGGTACTCCTAAAGGTCAGGCAGGAGAAACCAAAATTGATTCTGATTGCTCCAGACTGGCCACTCCAGTACTGGTATCCGATCTTAAGGAACTTGTCCCAATGCCCAGCCTGGACCTTACCTCAAATACTTCATCTACTGTCCCAACAAAACAATCAGATTCTGCACAGCCAACTCAGGACCCTAAACCTGGCAGCATGGTGGATAATGTAGCCATACAAACCACACCTCTCAGTAAAGCTGTAATGGATGTCATTTTCGAAGCCAGAAGGCCTAGTACTAGAAAATCCTATGCTGGGAAATGGAAAAGATTTTGCGCTTGGAACCAAGCTCAAGGAACTGATACAGCTGTTCCAAATATTCTTCAGATTTTACAATACTTAACTGAGATGCTGGACAAAGGCCTATCTTTTTCATCAATTAAAATCCATGCCTCTGCCATTTCGGCTCATGACAATACAGAGCTACCACTCTTTTCTCATCCTTTATTAAGGCAGTACCTCAGAGGAGCCAAAAACTTAAGGCCTCCAAGGAGAACGCCAATACCTGCATGGGACCTCAATTATGTCTTGGAAAAACTCACCTTACCTCCCTGTGAGCCAGCTGCTACTGCGGATATAAAGTTCTTATCTTGGGAAACAGCTGTGCTCCTAGCAATAACTTCTGCAAGACGAGTTTCAGAGATACAGGCTCTCATGCTGTGGAACCTTTTACCATTTTTTATCCAGACAGGGTCTCTCTGAGAACAAACCCTACATTTATGCCTAAGGTGGTATCCAGTGTAGCCCTTAACCAAACAATTCATTGCCAACATTTTATCCAAATCCACAGAACAAGGGGGAGAAAATTCTGCATTTTTGGACGTACACAGACAACTTAGATTCTACTTGGACAAAACTAAAGTTTTCAGAAAAACAGAACAATTACTAGTGGCATATGCCACAGCATCACAAGGAAAGGCCATCTACAAGCAAACTTTTTCAAATGGATAGGTCACTGCATTCGATTCTGCTACTCACAGCATGGCAAACCAGTGCCTAAGGGCATTAGGCCACATTCAACCAGAGCTGCAGCCACTTCTGCAGCCTTTCTCAGGCGAGTACCAACCAAAGACATTTTAGAGGCTGCTACTTGGAGTTCAGTGCATACTTTTACAAAACATTACAATCTGCCTCTTTACTCTAAATCCAGGGCAGGCTTTGCCACTGCAGTTCTGCAGGGCCTCATAGCCACTCCTAATGCTGTTTAATTCCAGCCTCCCCAACCATAGCTTTGGAACTCAACCCAAATGTAATGACTGCAACAGTGAAACACGAAGAACATAGTACAATTGTGTACACTTACCATAAATGTAGATGTTCGAGTGTATTCACTGTTGCAGTCCAGGTTACCCCCCCCCCCGCCCATCCCCCTTATTTTTGCTGGAACTTATCTTTACTTCTCTAATCTATACAACCTGGGTGGTGTATTTGCTTATAGATGAAGGAAAAGCTTATTTTGGTGCATGTATGTTTTATTTACATAATTTTAGCCTACCCTTTTGGGGGCACCTGACATCTGGGGCAAGAAAAACTGAATAAAATGGCGTCGGCTGCATCTTTTATGCCCCTGACGACCTGATGTCAGGGAAGAGGTGACAGCAACTGACACAGGACCCAAGACTTTGGAATTCAGGCCGACTGAGGGCAACCTGCCAGCAAGATAACCCAAATGTAATGACTGCAACAGTGAATACACTTGAACATCTACATTTATGGTAAGTGTTCACAACTGTACTTTTTTTAACCTGAAAGCGCTTACGTTTTATAATAAAAGATAACGGCCAGTCTGGACTCTTGTTTGTTTTTAGATTTATTTTCATAGGTGGGTGAGTGGATGTCAGATCACCACTTTTGAAGGGCTGGCAGACCTTTTGGTGAGGGAACAAGCCCTTAGCACTTTGCCTGAGGACATGAGGATCTGGTTAGCTGATGGACAATGTGCTTCTTCAGATGAGTTGGGGAAGAAGGGAGACTCAGGAAAGGGACCCCCAGTATTGCTCATGGGTCTAAAGGAACCCATGGTGGGCAGCACAAACTGCCCCAACAGAATCTGCCAGTAGCAGGGGAAACATCCAGGACCTAGGGTTAAATGATTTGAATGCAACCAGTGGGGCCATGTGGCATACAAATGTCCACGGAGGCAAGGTGGGGAACAAAAGGTGAGAGAGCCAGTAAGTGGGAAAGACAAAATGCCAGTAGTAGGTTATCTTGAGACAACAGGGGTACCGAACTACCATCCTGCAGATGTCCCGATAGGGAAGGATTTGGATGAGGCAGTACCATGTGTTTGTGCAGTTACACGCAGTCAGGCTAGGAGACAAGCATGTGGGTCTGGTAGCCTGGTGGAGACCGAGACAGACTGCATACTTGCAGTCAGGACTGGTGAGGTGGTTACTTCAGGGAGGGAGCTACTCTGTAGCAGTGAGACTGAAGATGAGCCACACCTGCTTGTGGGTACTGAAGTTCCCTCGGACAGAGTGAAAGGTAGTGGTGAGTAGTAGCACCCAGGCTGACAGTGAGGCACCACTGTCAGAGGATGCCAGACTTCCTGTGGAAGGGGAGCTGGGAAGGGTTATAAAGAAAGAGTTGAGACAGGCTCAGCTCTCAGACCCTACATTGCAAGGCCTGTGGCAGGCAGCTAGTGAGGCACCTGATTCTCAAGGGAAGGGGGAATCTTTATACTGGGGCAAAGGGTTACTGTATAGAGAGTGGACCCCTGAGGGAGGGCTAGAAGGTGAGAGGGTACAGTAGTTGGTAGTGCCTAGAGCCTACCATCTGGCACTTCTAGCCATAGCACGTGATATTCCCTTCGCAGGTCATATGGGCATAAAACGTACAAAGAGACGTATTATGCAGAACTTCTATTGGCCTGGAATTTTCAGAGATGTAACAGGGTACTGCAGGACCTGTGAGCAGTGCCTAAAGGTAGGCAAGGCAGGAGACAAGGTGAGAGCCCCTTTGATGCCTTTGCCTGTGATTGAGGAGCCATTTCAAAGGGTAGCTATAGATATTATAGGGCCTTTTGAGTACCCCAAGTTCCACAGGGAAAAAGTATATCCTAGTGGTAGTGGATTATGCTACCCAATACAGTGAGGCAGTGGCTGTGTCCTCCATTGAGGCAGAAAAGGTGGCAAATGCTTTATTAGAGATTTTCAGAAGGGTAGGTTTCCCAAAAGAAATACTGACTGACAGAGGTGCCAATTTCATGTCAGACCTGTTGGCTTGTCTGTGGAAGTACTATTGTGGGGTGTTGCACCTGAAGACCACCCCCTCCCCTCCCCAGACTAATGGTCTTGTTTAGAGGTTAAACTCTACAATCAAGTCCATGCTACAGGCATTTGCAGACTAGTTTAAGAAGGAGTGGGACAAATATATGGCCCATCTGTTTGCTTTCAGATAGGTTCCCCAGGAATCCACAGGTTTTTCACCCTTTGAGTTGCTGTATGGGTATAGTGTGAGGGAACCTCTCGATTTAATTCGAGATGAGTGGGAAGGTGTGTGAACCTCACAAGGAGTCTGTTGTGGCATATGTCCTAAACCTCAGGACAAGGCTCAGGGAACTCATGGGCTTGGCCCAGGAAAACATGGCAGAAGCCCAACAAAAGAAAAAAATATGGTATGACAGGAATGCTCGAGCTAGAGAGTTTGCTGTGGGGCAGCAGGTAATGGTTCTCATTCCTATCGGACACAACAAGCTGCAAGCAGCTTGGGAGGGACCCTACAAGGTGGTAAGAAAAGTAAGTGATGTTAACTACATGGTAACACTGCTAGGCAGGAGGCAGGGGCACAAGTTGTACCATGTTAACATGATGAAACCTTACCATGATAGGGAGGCCTTTGTGCTGAGCATTTGCAGTGGATTGCAGGAGGAGTCTGAGGGAGATCTGGTGACTGATCTCCTCAGTGAGGCTCGGACTGACACCTCAGTGGAAGGGGTAGCAGTGTCCCAGCATCTATCTCCTACCAAAGTTCGAGAAATCTGAGCAGTGTTACAGGAGTTTGGGGACATGTTCACTGGGAAACCAGGATGAACCCACCTGGTGCAGCACCAGGTGGCTACAGGACCCCAAAGGCCTATTAGGCAGGCCCCTTGTAGGGCACCTGAGGGAGTCAAACAGACTCTGAGGGAGGAGATACAGGAGATGTTGGAACTAGGGGTGATTCAAGAGTCCGACATTCCCTGGGCCTCCCCAGTGGTGCTGGTGCCAAAGAAGGATGGCAGCACCAGGATCTGTGTGGACTACAGGAAATTAAATAGCCACACAGAGTCAGATGCTTACCCTATGCCTAGGACAGATGAGGTCGTAGAGCAGCTGGGTGGGGCTAAGTATCTTATAACCATTGATCTTACCAAGGGTTACTGGAAGGTGCCCTTGCCTCCCAGTGCTAAAGAGAAGTCAGCCTTTGTGACTCCTTTTGGCTTGTATGAGTTCACAAAGATGCCCTTTGGGATGAAGAATGCCCCAGCAACTTTCCAGAGGCTGGTAGATCATATCCTAGGATGAGCAGGAGGGTTTGCCCTTGCTTACCTAGATGATATTGCCATCCACAGCCATTTTTGCCAAGAGCACATTCAGCATGTCAGGGAGGTGCTGGGCAGACTACAGAGGGCAGGGTTAACCATTAAGCCAGTAAATGTCCGGTGGGTATGGCAGAGGTCTCCTACCTGGGACATAGAGTGGGGAGTGGTAAGATCAGTCCAGAACCTGCCATAGTGGAAGCCATTCAGGCATGGCCTGCACCTGTTACCAAAAAGCAGGTGAGGGCATTCTTAGGGACAGCAGGGTACTACAGAAAGTTTGTCCCCAGTTATAGTACCATAGCTGCTCCCCCTCACAGACCTAACATGGTTAAATAAAACCAGCCAGCAAAATGGCAAGTTGCTAAGATGGAGCCTAGGGTTGCAAACATACGATATGCCAGTGCAGCACCGGAGTGGATTAGCAATGCCAATGTAGATGAGCTCTCAAGACAGGGAATGGGGTAAGGTATACTCAGACCTAACCTCTCAAGCAGCGTTTCTCAAGGTAGATAGGTGAAGGTTGCCAGCCTAGCCAGATAGAATTTGATACATTAATATTCACAAATGACAGAATTATCTAAGCCACAGGCTTGTTCTCTTAAATGTGAAAAGACTGCATTGGATATTGAACTGAAAAAATGTAACAGTGCACTGTGCTGTAACAAAGCTGATAAGTCCATTCTTTGATGTCAAAATTTGTAGACGAGATGTCTAGAGGGGAGGCATCCTGTCTATTGTTTTGAGGCCAGAGTTAATGGCTAGAATTTGCATGTATAATTTCTTTCATTGCCCTGGCTTCCTGACCATCTGCAAGATCCATAGGGCTGTTAACCTCTGAGTTCTGTTAGCCTGGGAACCAGAAAGAAATGATGTAATTTGAATTGAATCAGTGGTACTGTGTTATCAATTTAAGGACAGAAAGAATGAGAGCATTAGAGCATTTGTCTTAAGAACATCCAACATCACCAGCACTACCTGTATCTATATGCAAGTAGGATCTTAGACATTAGTGTTTCTCTTAGAAATAGCTAGAAATTAGGAAGATTAGACTGTTCTTCTGTGACGTCAGAACTTTTCTACTGTATTATTTTAAACATTTCCCTGTGATCTCTGAATTCTTGACTAGCACTGTGTAGTAAGAAGGGGTTTGTATTATAAGCGCGAATGCTTGGGTTGTCGAATACAGCATGATCGACACCTACTAAGCGACCGAACAATTCACTGAAACCTCAAAACGCGGAAATACACATCACCGAATTGGCCCTCTTTAGCACACTAGCAATGCATATTAGTAGTCTGTGCTTGTGCACATCAGTGTGAGAGTGGTATAATATATACATGCTTAATACTGTGTGTATGTGGGTTGGATAAATAACAATTCCGTTAAGACTATAAACAATGACTCTTATTTGTTTACCATTACAGTCTGACTAGGCATGAAATACTTATTTTCAGAGGAGGCCTGGGAAGAAAAGCTCACAAAGACAGAAGACCAAATTAAAAAAAAAAATACATACATTAACATTTCCAAGGTACAGTGGGCAGGGGAAACAAGAAAAACGTATTTACAACTGGAAAAGAAAGAAATGTATATAACAAGAAATATTTAATTGCAGTTTTAAAAGTACAATTTGTGGTTCATAGTAATAGTCTTAAGATATTGTTTTTGTTTCTGAATTTATGGAAAATAGACCATCAAATTTGAGTTAGGGGAGAGAGAGGTTTAGTAATGTGGTATTAGTAGAAGGATTGGAGAAAACTGGGTAAGTAAGTAGGAGATACAAAATGGCATGCACTGCATACCTCGACCTGGCCAAAGCGTTTGACACAATTCCCCACTCCACGGTAGTAGACACACTAAATAAACTGGGAATAAACTCCTATGTCCTATGTCATCCACTGGATTGTCATCTGGCTCAGAGATAGGCTGCTACCACCACAGAGAGACCACTCACCATTTGGAGTCCCACAGGGTACTATGCTGGGACCCCTCTTGATTGGCATCTACTTTTCTTTAGTAAAAACCAATACCAAATGGCTGTGGCTGATTAAGTTTGCAGATGAGTACAAGTTGTGAGTAGTCATTGAATCCCCAAATGACATGGCCATTCTGGAGGAAGATTTTTCCAGGATAACTAACTGGTGCTAAAATCATGGACTGAAACCTAATACCAAAAAATGCATGATTGTATCCTTTCAAAGGTCATCTATCCCAGAGAAATACCACATTGACAATATGGCTCTAAGAGTTGACCCAGTTGCTCGGGATTTGGGAACTTATGTGAACTTTTCACCACCACTCCGTTGTTGCAAGAATGACGTTTGATATTGCTTAGCTTATAAACAGGGATTTTGTCTAGATCTAGGGATGTCATTGTCCCCTTTACTCAGCCCTCATTAGGCCATTCATTGAATATAATGCCCCCTATGGTACACAATTGTTCAGAGGCCTGTAGCAACTGCAACGCCTACAGAAGTGCCTTACTAAAAGGATACAAATCCCAAATAACATATCCTACATGGACTGACTCAAAGCTCTGTCACTATACTTGGTATCCTACAGATAGCCACGAGGTGACCTGTGGCATGCAAGTCATCCTGTGACACAATACTGATGGATTGAATTCACATCATCAAGTCCAGTGGCATCAGAAATACTCTGTACAGGGAACTAAACATCTTCTGCAACATCAACAGAATGGTTTAAAGAGACAGGTATATCTGCCAGAGGATACCACTGCTCTGGAACAGACTCCCCAACCACATTAAAGTTCATCCCTGTCCATATTCAAGTGCATCTTGGATCTGTGGGTGAGAAACAGGACCTCCTCCTGTACACTAATGGACAGAGGCAGCTCCTAAATGCTTTATCCCATGCATTGGTCCCCTCGAATTACCTATGGTATAATCCCAGTAGTTCTCATTAGGGTAATACATAATTATTGACATGGAATGGGTAAGGACAATCTCTAATTAAATGCGATAGGTTAGTTTGAGCACAAAAACTGAAACTGGCTAAGCTTAAAATGACTCACAAGGCCAGTTAGCCTACCTGATACTTGTCTGAGTCTGTGAGATAGGAGGAAAGAAAGGGGTAGCTAGAAATGAGAGGTGGTTAAATGTTAGATGTCTTTGTTGCTGCTGAGCAGTCTTTACATAACATGCATTTGTAGAGGTGGTTTGTGTTAATCTGTGTATATGATATTAGCCTGGTGTGGTGCATGAACATGGCCATGAATCAAGCAGGTGGTGTTTTGAGGCTCAGTTTGAAACATTTCAGTTTATGTAGCTATGTTGTACTGAGATCATGTTGGGATTTTTCGTATGCCTTAATCTAGTCAGTTGTTAAAGTGATTAAATTGTTCACAAGTAACCGACAATAGAAACTCACGGTAGTTCGGTTACAATAAAGGCTGTCTTCCTAATATAATAAACGTTTCACCAACACCACGTCCAAAAACTCCAAAATAATCCAAAATAATCAAAATACTTCTTTAATGACTGACAAACACATGTGGATTTTAATATTAGGAAGACAGCCTTTATTGTAACCGAACTACCATGAGTTTCTAAAGTGATTAAACTGATTCACTACAGACTGTTTTCAGCTTTGACCCAGGGTGGTGTTGGTAGGGTGAGCATATTTGTGTGTATAAAAGCGTGTGTGTTGTGAGACGGCAAATTACAGAAGCTATCCAGTCTGTCGTGTGTTTGAGAGATGTTTCCCTTGGTAGCTGTCATTTACTGCACGTGTCACAAATAAATACACTAGCTTAGAATGTGATCTTCACTTTTTAAGTGATTACATAATACAGCAGCACGTTTCCCTGCCCCACCCCCATCCTATTCCTTCTCAGGGCTGTATTATGACTTAATACGTGTTTACTGTGGGCAGGACTACAGAGTACGGTTGCCACCCATCCCGTTGTCAGCGGGACACTCACAGGTTGAGCCCTCCCATCCTGCTTCCCATAGTCACCAAGCGTGGGACTTTAAAACTCCCGTTTTTCCCCTTTTCGCGATCGCAAATTCAATTGCTGTGGAAAAGCCGAATATACTTCCGTTTTTTCCATGGCAATGCGGCTACGTCACCACCCAGCCCTGCAGTTAGAGGGATTCCCTGCTAGGTCCAGGTGGTAATGCAACAGAGTAATTGGCTGCAGGGATTGGAGGGGGTGGGGACTTACTAAGAAGAGCCCAATAAAGGTCGCAGCTGTAGAGCACTAAGCTCTACAGCTGCGAACGAAAAAGATCTGAGATTTATATTTCTGAAGCCAGCCCAGCTAGCAAAGAAGCGAGCCAGCCAGCAAAGGAGCCAGCCAGCCTACAAGGGAGCCTGCTAGCCAGCAAGGGAGCCTGCCAGCCAGCCCAGCCACCACTTGAGCATCCAACTAGCCATTCCAGCAGGAAGGAAGCAAGCTAGCCCAGCAATAACTGTGATAGTGGTAAGTACATAATAGCATTTTGTGGCTTCAGTTATTTAAAATGGGAATATTGTGCTTTATTTAAGTTTTTAATGTTTAGAGGTAGATGGGGTTGTAGTATGCAGTATTTAAATCTGTGCAGTGGTTATTTTTGAGATTTTTGAGTAGTAGTTTAAAATGGGAATATATTGTGGTTTAATTTTTTTAATGTTTAGAGGTAGATGGGGGTGCAGTATGCAGTATTTAAATCTGTGCAGTGGTTATTTTGATATTTTTGAGTAGTAGTTTTTAAAGGTATAAAACCTGAATGTATATGTAATTGTTATTATTCTTGGGGGTATGATTTGGAAGCATTAACTTGCGGTAGTGGTGCTGCGGTAGCGTTGTCTCCTCACAGGAAAACGTTGTCCCGTTCGATTCTCAGTTAGAGCTTCTTCTGTGTGGAGGCATGCATGAATGGGCAAGCCTTCTTTGAAGGTTGTGCATCAGGGCTGGTAACTCGGCACGTAAAAATCCACTACCAAACATTAGTGGACTGGAGTTCCGCTGTGGCGACCCCTAACCGGGATAAGCCGAAAGACACAACAACAACTTTTAAAAGGCTGAACTGTGTATAGAAGTTGTTTATTTCTGGTGAGGGGGCAGTGAGATATAAATTTAGTGTAATGTATTTCTATTGTCGTAGCTTTTTCTGGGTATTGTCTGTTTGCAGATAGAAAATGTTCGAGCATAGTTTGCACTTTTTTGTATGGAAATGTGTGCAATTTAATGCTGTTTTCAGGAAGTTAGGATATACTGTTTGGGTAATTTTTCCTGTTAGTTCCTGCAAGTCAGTGTGTATGTGGTACAAATCTACCTTTTGAGAGGGAATGTTAACAGTTCATGTAATTCATTTATTATTCTAGTAGATACATGTTGCCAATTTGCCGAAGCTGTTTCAAGATTGTTTTCATTTATACTTGTAAATGTGTGCATTTAATTTATTATGCATTTTTAATAAGGTTAAAATGTATCAGTTTGCTTGTAATGTGAATATGGGTGTGCTGCTTTTACTTGGGCCTGTTTATTGCATTGCTGTGCTGGGTAAATTACTCTTAATTGCTATGTTTTGAGGTAAAAGGAGCCCATGGAGTCTGCTGTACATTGTAGTTTATATTACTTCTCTTGCAAGAAGTATTTTTAAAAGTTAAAATGTTTACGGACTTTTTTCCTGTTTATTTTTTTTTTTGTGGATGAATGCTCAGAAGTTAATGCAATGTATTTGAGATTGTGCTAAACCATGTCATTGTTACAGGGTAGTTTGCTTTTATAAGTAGCAAAGTTTGTATTTTGTGTTTTAGTGATGTCTTCAATAAACTTGTGTACTGTTTTCATTATAATCCGATTACGACCAGTGCTGCTGGTAGGTGTGTTCATTAATAGATCATTGCGCTGTGTAAATTAGTGCCATACATTTCTTTTAACTGCTGTGGTCAAAAGCTAAATCAGGTCTATGGTATCCACTGTGCATTCTCATTCATTTTAGTGTTTTTTTGTTCAGTGAATGTGGTTAACCTTTTTTTTTTTCTTGAGGGGTGGGGTGAGGTGGGCATGTTCGGTGGTAAAAATAATGCATTTCATTTTCTACAAGCTGTATTAATGTTAGTTTTCAATGGCCAAAATACCCCCTACATTACCTCATTTACTATTTGACCTTTTTCAAACTGTTTGTAATAACTCTCTTCTGCTCCATTCCTCGGTTCTTTCGCATGCCAATGTTTTTCAAGCCAGTTCTTTCGCATGCCAATGTTTTTCGAGCCAGTTCTTTCATGTGCCAATATTTTTCGAGCCTGTTCTTTTGTGTGCCAATGTTTTTCAAGCCAGTTCTTTCATGTGCCAATGTTTTTCAAGCCAGTTCTTTCGCATGCCAATGTTTTTCGAGCCAGTTCCTTCATGTGCCAATGTTTTACGAGACAGTTCTTTCGTGTGCCAATGTTTTTAAGCCAGTTCTTTCGCATGCCAATGTTTTTTGAGCCAGTTCTTTCGTGTGCCAATGTTTTTTAAGCCAGTTCATTTGTGCTGTGCAGCAGTATGTTACTGCACTTTACTAACACAGTCTTGGTAAATATGTTGCATATCAGGTAAGTACAGATTCAAGCATGAAGAGAGCAGCAGTTTTATCACAGTCAACCAGCAGCAAGAGAATGTGCAAGTGGCAGGATGTTTGGAAAACAGAATTCGACTGGATCGAGAGATGCAATGATGTCAAAGCGTTCTGCAGGTACTGCAAGAAAGAATTTCTAGTGACCCATGGTGGAAGAAACGATGTCGCATGACATGAGGCAACTGAACAACATAAGACTGCTATTCTTTAAGCTAAATCCACTCGCCTGATGACAAAGTGGGCAAGGAAAGCAAACCTTGAGGGACCAGAACTTAGGATCATTGCAGCAGAAGCCTCTGAGGATGTTCTTCATCTCACATTGCTGCAGTCCTTACATATGGGGTAGTCCGCTGTCCTCGGTCGGCCCGAATACCAAAGTATTAGGCTGACGTCGGTCAAGGCGCTTAAAACTGACATCAGGACGTCAGGGTACAAATGCGCATGACCGACGTCATATCCTCAGTCTTTTTTGCCGCATGGTCCGATGCAGAAGCAGCGTTGCAAGTGCCGTTCGGCGTTCTGAAATTTTTCGAGTTCGGAGTTTCAGACCGAATCCAAGTTGGCTAAGTACCCCGTTGGGGAATATTTTTGTTTTTTCTTGCCTCAGTGTTTTACCGGATGTCAGAAAAAGTGAATAACTGTATTTCTTGTGGGAAACAGATACCGCATAGGGATTATCATTCTTTGTGTATTCCTTGTTTGGGGCCTGAGCACGACGTTGTTGGGTGTCGCTTTTGTGCTAGGTTCAATAAGCACACTATTAAGCGAAGGTTGGATTGTGCTAGGCTCGTCTTCGAAGCGGTGCAATTATAATATGCCGTCCGGATTCTCCGGCGCCGCTTCTAAGAAGCGCAAAGACAAACAGTTAAACCCAGGCAAGATGAGTCGTCCGTTCGGACGCCGGTTCTTTAGAGGTTTCAGTGGAACCGGTGGTTCCGGAGACTTCTCTGGAGTCTCAGGGGAGACTTTGATATTGCAGGATGTGGCCTCTCAGGAGGCAGGTCAGGCTGAAGGGGCTTCTCAGGTTACTGTACTCCCCTCCATTCCTAGGGTGGTTAGGCCTCTCCTTCTGTTTCCAAGGCTTCTCCCAGAGGCAGGCCAGGTTTAGCTTCTGTTGGTGTCACTCCTAGTTCAGCAGGGTCTGTGCCCAAGAAGCACATGCTTAAAATGGCAGAAGATTTGATTACTCTGATTAGAGGTTCTTTGCCCTCCTGATAAGAGGCCTAGGGTGGAGCCAGAGTTGGGAAGTTTTGAGCAAGCTTCGGATGTTTCAGAGTCTTCAGCTGAAGACTTGCAGGAGTACTCTCCTTATTCTGATTCTGATGCAGATGATTCTACTCCTTCTGCTTCTCCTCCAGAGGATTTTTCTTTTCGGAGACACTTCATTCTATGAGGGAACATTTTAAGTGGGAAGGTCAGGACTTCTCTGATTCCCGGAAAAGGCTTAGGGAATTTTTGCTTTTACCCCAACATAGGCCCTTGGCTATACCCACTGTTCTGGATGTTGTGGAAGATGTGTTTGCGGAGGCTTCACTTAATCCTGATTCTCTGCCTCCTGCTCCTGTTAAACCGGATAGGTATTACAGGGTGCCTGAGGCTCATAAATATCTTTATAAGAGTCCTAGCGGATCCAGAAACTATTAATCAGCGACGTAAGGGTGTCAAGGCCTCTGTTGTAAAAATCCGTTCCTCCAGATAAAGAGGCCAGAGCTTTGGATAGATGGGGAAAGAAGGTCTATACATCTTCTACCTTAGCTATGAGGGCTTTGAATTGCCAGTTTCATATGTTGAAATATCAAAACTTTCTTCTTTCTCAATTGAAGTCTAAGGTGGATGCTCTGGCGGAAGGCATTGAGTGTAAAGAATTACAAGATTTGGTGCATGTCTCTCAACAGGTGGGTAAGCATTCATTACAATGTGGTTTTGATGCTGTACAGGCCTCGTCTAGGGTGGCTGCCACTGGTTCAGTTCTTCGCAGGCACGCCTGGCTGAAGGATCAGAATTTATCTGACCATGTTAAGACAAGGATTTTGGTTGCTCCTTTGCAGTCTGATGTGTTGTTTGGTTCACCTGTGGAGTCAGTCTTGAAGAAAATGGAAGACAAGGCTAAGTCTATGCAGGCTGTTAAAAATTTTTTGCAAGTTCAGCCTCCGAAGTTTAGTAGGAATTGGCCTGCTAAGGGGTGGACGTATCCTTCTTATGATTCTCAGTCTAGGGGTAGATCTAGACGTGGTAGGGGCAGAGCTCAGAGTTCTTTCAGACCGAGAACAGGGAGTTCACCTGCACAATCTTCGGGTGAGGGCAGGGGCCAGTCCTTTCGTAAACAGGCCCAGTGACCTACCTTTTCAGCTGCCAGATCCTTCTTACCTGGCAGCACCTTTGGGAGGAAGGTTGGCACTCCAAGGAAAATTGGAATTTGATTACCCAAGACAAATGGGTATTGGATATCATACACCAAGGTTACAAGTTTTATTTCCATACCTTGCCTCCTTTCAAAGGCATGCCGGACGTTCCTCCTCAGCAAAGACTAGAGGCTCACAAACAAATTTCTCTACTACTTCAAATAGGGGACATACAACCGGTCCCTCTGCCAGAAGTGGGTCTAGGATTTTATTCTCGCCTGTTTCTAGTACCAAAGAAAGGGAACACGTGGAGACCAATTTTGGATTTATCTATCCTCAACACATATCTGGACATTCCCAAGTTCAAAATGTTGACGTTACAACAGCTTTTACCTCTGCTGGGCAAAGATCACTGGATGGTGACTCTGGATCTCAAGGAGGCTTACCTTCATGTTCCTATCAGGCTCAGTTGCAGGAAGTATCTGCGTTTTCGGGCTGGGACTTCTCATTATCAGTTCTCTGCATTGCCCTTTGGCTTATCTACTGCACCCAGAGTGTTCACGAAGGTTCTGGCCTCAGTGATAGCTTTCTTCAGGCTAAGAGGAATACAAATCTATCCTTATTTGGACGATTGCCTGATTCTGGCCCAAGGAAAGGACGAACTTCTTCATCATTTACAGTATGTGATGGCAGTGTTAAGATGCCTGGGGTATTCTGTGAACGAAATAAAGTCCAGTCTAGTACCCTCTCAGGACATGTGCTTTCTGGGTGTGAGACTGAATACAGCATCCCAGATGGCCTTTTTGACCCCGGACAAACAAAAGAATCTTTCTCTTTACTTCCACCAATTGTCTCGTCAGTCCAGGCTGACTGCAAGGACAGTCCTTCAAGCCTTGGGGTTCATGGCATCTTGTATTCTGGTACTTCCCAATGCCAAACTGCAAATGAGGAAGCTACAATGGTATCTCAAAAATGTATGGACACAGCACTGTCAAGATATGGACACTGTCATTCAGATAATACCTTGCATTCAAAAGGAATTTTTGTGGTGGGCTCAGGAATGTCACCTAAACAAGGGACTCTCTGTGACCCGGCCAGAGGCGAGTCAGATTCTAACGACAGATGCCTCAGACAAAGCTTGGGGAGCTCATCTAAATGGAAAATGGGTACAAGACACGTGGCCTGCCAGACTTCAACATCTACATATCAACTTGAAGGAGATGTTAGCAGTCCAATTTGCATTGATAGCTTTCAAGGATTTACTTCTTCCAGGGCAGGTGTTGATTCTAACAGACAACACAACTGTCATGTGGTACATCAGCAAGCAAGGGGGAACGCATTCTTATCCTCTATGCAGACAGGCAATGATTTTGTGGGAGACTGCTCTCAGTTTACAGCTAAATCTTCAGGCAAGGTTTCTGCCAGGAGCACAGAACTCCTTAGCAGATGTGTTGAGCAGACAAATTATGGATCCCCACGAGTGGAAATTGGATCCTCATGTATTTCAGAAATTGACAGTGTTATGGGGAACTCCAGACATAGATCTGTTCGCTTCTCCACTAAATTACCAGCTGCCAAAGTTTTGCACAAAAAGGTTTCATCCCACAGCTTGGAAAGTGGATGCTGTCTCATTCAATTGGAGCAATCTTCATGTGTATGCCTTCCCACCTCTGCCTCTCCTCCCAAAGGTACTCCTGAAGGTCAGACAGGACAAGCCAAACATGATTTTAATAGCTCCGGATTGGCCTCGACAGCACTGGTACCCATTATTGAGAAGTCTGGTACGGGAGCCTCCATGGCCTTTGCCTTCGATTCCTCACCTGCTGTCTCAGGAGAACAGTCATTTACTCAATGTCAAACTTCACTCTCTACATCTAACAGCCTGGCATATTCTGTTTTAAACCCTGGAGGGTCTCAGCTTCCACAACAAGTTTTGAATGTTATTTTGGAGGCCAGAAGGTCTAGTACAAGGAAAGTGTACGGAGATAAATGGAGGAGATTTTTATTTTGGAGTACAGCAAAGGACTTTGATGTTTCTAAACCTAATTTAAGTGTGGCTCTTCAATACCTTACTGAGTTACTGGACAAAGGTTTGTCCTTCTCCTCTATTAAGGTCCATGCTGCAGCAATTTCTGCTCACTATGACTGTGACCCACCATTGTTTTCTCATCCTTTGTTTAAGCAATTCCTTAGAGGGGCAAAGAATATAAGACCCCCACGTAGAGCTCCTACTCCTGCTTGGGATCTCAATTTTGTGTTGGAGAAACTCACTCTACAACCTTTTGAGCCTGCAGCGACTGCCGAGTTGAAATATTTATCATGGAAGACTGCTTTTTTGTTGGCCATTACCTCTGCAAGAAGGGTTTCTGAATTACAGGCCCTTATGGCGGTTGAGCCTTTCCTAATTTTCCACAAGGATAGGGTATCTTTGCGTACTAACCCTTCCTTTATGCCTAAAGTGGTTTCTAGTGTGGCTTTAAACCAAACTATTCATTTACCTACTTTTTATGCAAACCCCCAAAATAAAGGGGAAAAGATTTTGCACACTTTACAAATAGATATACATAAAACCCTAGGAGTAATTAATACAATTGTTAATCTTACTTATTAGATAAGGAAGTGCATATATTATACAATGAATAGTATTTATATAACTGGGGTGGGGTATTTATAACAGAAATTTGTACATAAATAACAATTTATTATATACACACATTGTATCATTATTTTATACACATATATTTTAATATAGGAACTGTAATAGAATATTAGTGTGCTTTATGCAACACAACTTTTATTCATTTTTCAAAATGTTACTAGTTTTTATGTTGTTGCAATTTATGTGGTCTTTTTGTTTTTTTTTTTCTTCTTTTTTTCTTCTTATTTTTTGTGATATTATATGTGAATTTTTATATCACATTTATGTTATTCTATGAATATACACAATATAGGTAATGAATACACATAAATAACATGAATTTATTGCGTTTATTTTATTTTAAATATTGTTTATGGATAAATTGTTTAAACAGTATACTTAATTATCCATTAATTAAGTAATTGACTGGACCTGTTGTATATATAAGGGAAGCAGTAATTGGTGTAGTTATTCTGATGAAGTTCGTCTTGGTGATAAAACCGGTAAATCATTGTTTGTGTTTGTTGCACTGCGTTGTGTTGGCTGTACCAGTTCGTATATCTGTTTTTTACAAGAATAAATTTCCATTATTGCTGCAGACATTTGGAGAATATTTTACAGCGTGGAATTTTTTGGTGACAGTAATATAGTACAACCTTTGTACAAGGAGGTAACGTGCAATTGCTGTGGTTTACCCCGACCGTGGAACTTCCTGGTCGTATTTTACTAGTTTGTGCTCTATCTTCGTATTTTGCACACTTTGGATGTACACAGACAGTTGCGATATTATTTGAGCAGAACTAAAGGGTGCAGGCAGTCTCAGCAGTTGTTTGTTTCATTTGCTTTGGGTTCTCAGGGCAAACCTGTTTCAAAACAGACTATTTCTAAGTGGATTGGTTTTTGTATTGCTTTCTGTTATTCCCATCATGGTAAGGAGATTCCAGCTGGGATTAGGCCTCATTCCACTAGGGCTACTGCCACTTCTACAGCTTTTTTAAGGGGGGTGGCTACTAAAGATATTTTGGAGGCAGCTACTTGGAGTTCAGTGCATACTTTCTCTAAGCATTATCACCTTCCACTTTACTCTAAATCTAGGGCTGGTTTTGCCACTGCAATTTTACAGGGCATTTTGGCAGCTCCTAATGCTTTATAGTTTTGCCATCCTCCCTTACCTCTGCTTTGGGATTCTACCCATATGTAAGGACTGCAGCAATGTGAGATGAAGAACATAGTACAGTTTTGTACCTACCATAAATGTCGATGTTCGAAGATCCACATTGCTGCAGTCCAATTTACCCTCCCTCCTTCCCCTCTGTAGTTGGAGGCGGTTGTGTGGTTTGGGTTGTGAATATTGTAAATATTGTAAATATGATTGGTACAGGGGTGGTTGGTTGTTTTTTGCTGTTTTTTGGCTTTGGCCTTTCTTTTTAGGGCCTTCTGACATCTGGGGCAAGAAAAGACTGAGGATATGACGTCGGTCATGCGCATTTGTACCCTGACGTCCTGATGTCAGTTTTAAGCGCCTTGACCGACGTCAGCCTAATACTTTGGTATTCGGGCCGACCGAGGACAGCGGACTACCCCATATGTAAGGACTGCAGCAATGTGGATCTTCGAACATCTACATTTATGGTAGGTACAAAACTGTACTTTTTCCATGCTGTTAAGCACAATATTTCCTATAACAGCTTGGACTGTGTAGTAAAGTTGGCCAGCCAGTTGTACAGTGAGTCGGACACTGCAAAGAAACTATCTTGTGGCAGAACCAAGGCTGAAGCAATAGTCAAAAATGTTTTGGGACCGCACTCATTGGAATGCCTCCTGCATGACCTTCAAAAACCAGGCACTTCATTTGCAATTTCATCAGATGCTTCCAACAAGGGGAACATAAAATTATTTCCCCTTGTTGTGAGGTATTTTTCTAAAGAATAAGGGGTGGTGAATGGCCTTTTGGACTTCTATGAAGACCCTGATGAATTTGCACAGGCTATTTCACAGCAAATTTCCAACATTATGGAAAGGCGCTCCTTGCCCTGGAACAGCATTTCAGCTTATGGGGCTGATAATGCCAGTGTGAACTATGGGAAGAAATCTGGTGTGTATACCAGATTAAAAGAAAAGTGCCCATCACTCCAGAAGGCTAACTGTGTTGCCCATATCATTCACAATGCAGCCAGAAAAGCTGCAGCACAGCTACCGTATGATGTGGAAGTATTTGTAATGAAACTTTTCAGCCACTTCTCAGGTTCGGCCACAAGGACCAGAGACTTGAAAGACTTTTTTGAGTTTTGTGGCATGGAATTTTGAGAGTCTGTTAAGACATGTGCCAACAAGGTGGCTGTCACTACTCCCAGCCATTGAAAGAGTAGTGAAAAATCTCCCAGTGCTCCAGTCCTGTGTCCTCTCTCATGGAGAAGAGGAGACCCCCCCCCCCGGCAGATATGGCAGTACTTTTCAGCTAATGAACATGGTGAGAATGAATTGCCCACGCTGCCCCAGTACTATTTGCACTTTCTCTGTGCTGTTCTTGTTGATTTTCAACAAGACCCTTCAAGACCCAACTTTTCTTACACCTATCATCCAAATGGAAATGTTCTTGCTTTCACCCTATGTACATTCTACGGATTTCTCCACTAAGCTGTCTATACTCCTGCACCTAAGTACTCTCATATTTCATTTCTATTCCTCCAAAATAGGTTTAGCTGACTTTCAGTTGACTCTAAGTATGTAAATATTGTAAATATCTAATTGCCTCAAAAAAAATGTATTGCACGGTCTTCAATTGTTTATTATGCATTCCTGTTTGTATATTTCTCTTGTATTTACCTCTAGTGTTATGTAACCTTGATTGTACTGCCTACGGAACTTTTCTTCCCGGGCCTCCACTGAAAATGGGCACTTCTTGGCCCAGTGGACTTCCCCGGTAATCAAACTGAAAATAAAATAAAATAAGTAAATTTTAATGAACATATAAGTACATTAGAAAAGTCAGCACTTACTGCCATGGAAACTTTTTGTGTAATGGTCTCTCTGAAGCAAAAACTACAGGCAAGAGCTGAAGGTGCTTTCCTTTGGAGGGAAACTTAGGGCACTTATGAGCACATTAGACAGCACTTCTGCCAACAAACTGAAAAGAGACTTCATTGTGTTCTTGGAGACAGCAGTGAAATACCTGGAACAGTGGTTTGATTATACTGAAAGCAACTACTTGTTTACACTATCTAAATTATCTCTAAATGAGCCCTTTGCCTTCAGTGACTTGCTTAATGTGGCCACTGCCCTGAGTCTGCAGGATGTAGATGAAGATTATCTTTTTAGGGACTACTTGACAATTAGGCCCTCTCTCGAACAGTTATGTAACACAAGCTTGACCCCAGGAGAGAAGTGGCTGAAGCTTTTCAAAGAAGGGCCTGAACTGACTACACTATATCTGGTAATTGCTAGGGTTTTATCTATACCGACCTCAAACGCATTTGCAGAAAGAGTTTTTTCTTTGGTGAAAGGTAAATGGACAGATGTGCGAAACCGATGTAGTGTGGACTTGTTAAAAGCTGAACTAATGATGAGTGTAAATTACCGGATTAAATGTGACTTTTACTCAAATATTGTTTCGAATCAGGCCCTTCTTCAAGCCATAAAATCAAATTCAAAATACACTTTTAAGAAAAGTGATTTAGTGTATTAGTGTGCAGTATAAAGTACTAGGTTGCAGTTTGTAATTTTGTGTTTATCTTTGTTTAGCATTCATTTAATAGGGTGCAGTGTGTAGTACTAGGGTATGTAGTTTTGTGTTTTTTCTTTGCTTTAGCTTTAATTGACAATAAAAAGTCTTGTATGTGGTATGTAGCTTTTTTTTTAAGTTTCCTTTCTGAATAGTAATGGTTGGTTTATGAATTTTTTAACTTTTTAAATAAACGAGTGTCTGTTTAATGAGTAGTGTGTTTTTTATTCCTTTAAAGTTTATTTACTGTTACAACTGATTAATGTGTGTGTTTGCAGTAATAGTTCACTTCATTTAAATGGTTTGAGTTTTCAGTATGCTGTAATGTCACAATGTTGTATCCGTAACTAATACTGCATCTCCTTTAACAACATTGGTGATGTCGTGGTGGGGGGTGTGGCCAGTGTCAGGTTGGCCACACCCCCAATCATATTGACCACACCCCCATGTCCCACTTTGCCCTTGTTAAAAGGTGGCAACCCTACTACAGAATAAATCACAAAATAATGACAGTAAAGTGGAAAAAACTCTAGTGTGTGCAGATACGAAAATCTTGCAGGTTGACTGATTTAATATCACAAAGAGGACAGCTGAAAGTTTAAAAAAAATGTCCACAGAATTAACAAAATTGCTAAAACGTGATGGGCTTAACTGGCTTTTCATCATGTGTTTTCATGATGGTGCAACCTTTCCAGGTCAGCATTATTTTTTTCCTTTTCACATGGCATGAACATGCCAAGTTGTCTTCTGTTAAAGCTTTGTTGCGATGTTATTACCAACGTGTGCAGACTAATAAAATAGTTGTGAAAATAGGTGAAGGCTGCCAGCCTAACCAGATAGAATTTTATAGATAATTCTGTCATTTGTAAATATTAATGCAAGCCACAGGCTTGTTCTCTTAAATGTGAAAACACTGCATTGGATATTGAACTGCAAAAATCTAACAGTGCACTCTGCTGTAACAAAGCTGATAAGTCGATTCTTTGATGTCAAAATTCGGAGACGCGATCTTCATAGGTTCATAGGTATGTACGAGGCTATCTGCCCAAAGGCATTTATAAGCCTAGAAAGAATGTGTTTGCTTTCGCTGCCCCCTTAGATTAGTTCCCTGTGCCTCTGTCCAGCAGAGCCACTGAAGTGATCCCCACGGTAAACTTTCTGTTTCCCATTCAGTCGTCAAGGTTTCTCTTGAAGAGTGTTAGCGAGAAGCTGTGGGTCTATATTATAGTAGCGAGGTTTTTAAACTTCGAATGCTATATTGACCCGTTTTTCTCGAAAACTCAAAATAGCGAAGCCACGGAACTTCAAAATCTTACCTAGGGTAAGATTTCGGTTGTCCATTTCATGACTTTGCTATTTACTCTACTGTGGTTGGAAGGTTACTGACCGGGGTAAGGTAAGTATGCGAACTGAGGTTATGGACGGGTTTAAGGTAAGTGTGGGAACGGATCGGGGTAAGGTGAGTGTGCGATAGTTAGGGTCTTTAGGGTTAGGGAGCGGGTAAGATGAGTGTGTGGTAGTTAGGGACTTTAGGGTTGGGTTAAGGTGAGTGGATAGGTAATAGTGTAGGGTTAGAATTATTGTTTTGTTAAGTGTATGTGTGTAGTTTATGTATTTTGGTGTGCTTGTGTTGTGTGTTTGTGTTTTGTAAAAAAATTAGCTGTTCTATATGTTCGATATTTTGTGGTTTAGATATTTAAGGTACGATGAAATAGCGTTCGCTATTTAATTCATACGATAGGGTAATATAAATGCGGAGCTGTGCCTAATGTAGATTCGAATCTTGTTCCAAAGCATGGGAAGTCTCTGGGACAGGAATCTATCCCTCCAGCATGTCTTATTTATTGTTGTAGTGAGGTTTAGATCCCTTGAGCATGTGACTCGAGGGGATAAGATTTTCTTTAGGTGGAGCATGTCCATCAATTCTGGGTTGGACATGGCTTTGTATGTCAGGCAGAGATGACCTCTGAGTAGGCAGTATGCAACTGAGTACAGCTGGAGTTTCTTCAGTCGAGTTGTGTAGGGCATCTGTTTGAGGCCAGTGATCCTCTTGGTGAGGTACTTCTGTGGTCTTTCCAGCTGTTGCAGGTGTGTTGTAAGGTACATCCATAATGGGGCATTGTACTCTATGATGGGTCTGATGAGTAGAGGGGCACAATGACCTCTTTTGATCTGGATACAAACCCTTTTGAGATTAGGTGGGCCACATAGAAGGATTTTCTAACCACTTTGGCAATGTGATTATGAAAGGAGAGATTACGATCTACTTGGGTCCCCAGATCCCTTATTACATCTTCCGTATTTAGGGGACTACCACCTATGTGGTAGTTTGTGGGTACTTTGTTTTTTTCCAAAGTGGGATGACTATGCACTTTTTGGCATTTAGCTTGAGGCCATGATTTTGACACCAGGTATCTGTCTCATTGAGACCCTTTTGGAGGATGTTCTTCATGTTTCACTGTTGCAGTCATCACATTTGGGTTATCTGCCTGCAGGTAGCCCTCAGCCGGCCTGAATACCAGAGCCTTTGGATTTCTGCGTCGAATGCTGTCTCTTCTTCCATGACATCAGGGGTATAAAACATGCAGCCGATGCCATTACATCAGTCTTTCTTGCTGTGCGGTGCCCGAAGCAGAAGCAGTTCGCAAGTGCCGGTCGGCTGACTCCTGAAATTTTTGTTTTTGAGTTTCAGACCCGAAGTCTTCAACAAAAGTTAAGTACCCCGTTGGGGATCCTTTTTTTTGCTCTAACCGATGTCAGTAAAAGTTAACAATTGTCTTACCTGTGGAAAGCAAATACCTCAGAGATTTTCATTCTTACCGCATCCCTTGCTTAGGCCCAGACCATGACGTCCCTCGTTGTCGGTTTTCTGCCTTATTCAACACGCAAACTATCCATCATCAAGCTATTTTTGCAGCTAATTATTTTCGTTCTCATTCTGTGTACTCCGAAATGACTTCATCAAGCCATCCGACTACCGATCTTACGAAAAAACGTAAGGATAAAGACAGACTGCATAGGTCCAAAACTGCCAATGATGCTTCCGTTAAACTAGTCTCCAGTCCGCCAGTACTCAGGTGCTTTCACAGCCCCTGATACCGCTACTTCTGATTTGCAGGCCTCTGAGACCCATTCGGAGTCCGTTATGCCGCAAGATGCTTCTTAGACTATGGAACCTGCTGATGTCTCTGCCTTGGATGAGTCCAGAGCCGCTGTGCAGGCACCGGCTTCTGAGGGTGTAGTCAGGCCTACAGACATTCATATTAAACAGACGCCATCGTTTTCATCCAGGCCTAAAATTCCCCCCTCACCTAGAAAACCGACGACCAAATCACAGGCCCAGACCCATATGCCTAAAAAAACAAATGCTTAAAATGGATGAAGACCTCATTACCTTGATTAGGGGAAGCCAGCCTTTCCCCTCTGAGGCCTAGAACAAAGTTTCTTTCTGATTCTTCTGATCAGGACTCTGATTTTTCTGCTCCTTCTGATTACCAGGCTTTGCCCTTATCTACTTATGAGGATTCTGACGCAGAGGATTCCATTCCCTCTGCTTCCCCTCCAGAAGAATTTTCGTTCGGTGAAACCTTGCACACTCACTTAGGGAGCATTTCCGCTGGGAAAGCCAGGATTACTCCGACTCCAAAAAGAGGCTTAGGGAATTCTTACTCCTACCTCAACACAGGCCTTTTAGCTAGCCCTCCTGTTCTGGACATTGTAGATGATGCTTTCTTGGAATCTAGCCTTTCCCAAGACACTTTACCTCCAGCTCCCAGAAAGTCTGACCAGTATTACAGAGTACCTGACTCTCACAAGTTCCTCTTCAAGAATCCTTCTGCGGATCCAAAGACCATTTCCCAAGGACCAAAAGGCATTAAGGCTACTGCTGCCAAAAATCCTACCCCTTCTGATAGAGATTCTAGAGCCTTAGACAGATGGGGTAAGAAGGTATACACTTCTGCTACTTTGGCCATCAGGGCTTTAAATTGCCAGTTTCATATATTAAAGTATCAGCAGCATGTTATGGGGCTACTTAAACAGAAAATGATGTTGATTCCTGACTACTGAACCCAAAGAATTACAGGATTTAATGCATTCTGCTGAACAAGTTAGTAAACATACTTTGCAATGTGGTTTTGACTCTTTAGAAGCATCTTGCAGGGCTGCTGTCACTGGGTCTGTACTTAGAAGGCATGCTTGGCTTAAGGAACAAAACTTGCCAGATCATGTAAAAGCTAAATTACTGAATGCTCCCTTAAACCAAGACTGCCTTTTTGGCAACAAAGCAGAAGTCGTCCTCAAAAGGATGGAGGAAAAAGCTAAATCTATGCAAACTGTTAAAGATTTCCTACAAGTACAGCCTCCCAGATGCAGTAGGCATTGGCCTTCTAAGAACTGGTCCTTTCCAGTCCCTTCTAGGCCTTTTCAGTCCAAACCCAGGAACAGCAGACCACCTAGGCTGCAGTCTCAGGCTTCGCACAAACTTAGGCAGTGGGGGGCTCCCACTTCCAAAGCAGGGAGTAGTAAACCACCCCTCTACAGAAAAATGGCACAATGACTTAACCTTAACCCTTCCAAGCCCTGCTCGACTACCTGCTCCCTTAGGAGGTAATCTCGCCCTGCATGCAAAAAAACTGGGAACTCATTAACCAGGACAATTGGGTTTTGAACATAGTTTCCTGAGGATACAGATTCCACTTCCACACCCTACCAACTCCAAATGGTTGGCCAGACCTACCCCCAAATCAATGGGTGGTGGCCCAACAGCATGTTCTCTCTCTCCTCAATATCAGGGCTATTCAGCCTGTCCCAGCAGAACAAAGGGGACACGGCTTTTATTCAAGACTTTTTTTCTGGTACCCAGAAAAGATAACTCCTGGCATCCTATCCTGGACCTCCCTATTCTCAACAGCTTTCTGGTAGTTCCAAAATTCAAAATGCTAACTCTGCAACAGCTTCTTCCCATGCTAGCCAAGGATGCCTGGCTGGCAACCCTGGACTTAAAGGAAGCTTACCTGCACATCCCAATAAGGGAATCTTGCAGGAAATACCTACTCTTCAGGGCAGGCTCCATGCACGATCAGTTCTCTGCACTTCCCTTTGGCTTATCTACTGCGCCCAGGGTATTCACAAAGTGCCTAGCTCCAGCCATTGCATTTTGCAGGTAGAGAAATATTCAAATTTACCCATACTTGGACGATTGTCTGATTCAGGCAGAAAGCAAGGACTTGCTATTACAACACCTGGCATTCGTAAAGAAACTTCTAACCTCATTGGGGTACACCATCAACAAAATGAAATCTCAGCTAGTACCCTGCCAACAGATAGTATTCCTGGGAGCAAGCTTGAACACAACTTCCCAGATGACATTTCTCACTCCAGAGAAACAAGTTTATTTGAGAACCTACTTCAAACTATTGGCCACAAAACCCCAGCTATCTGCAAGGAAAATACTGCAAGCCCTGGGGTTCATGGCCTCTTGCATTTTACTAATTCCATATGCAAGACTGCGTATGAGGAAACTCCAATGGTATCAACATTCTCAGGACCTGGAAACTATGATTTCTATCATTCCTTGTATCAAGACAGAGTTCCTTTGGTGGGCAGAGGCCTGCTACCACAACAAGGGACTTCCTTTCACTCTACCCCCTGCCACCCACACCCTGACAGATGCATCAGACTATGCATGGGGGGCTCACATGGCAGGACTGTGCATTCAGAGCAAATGGAACCCGTGTCAGATGTACCTGCATATCAATCAAAAAGAAATGTTAGCTGTACAGAATGCTCTGACAGCCTTCAAAGACCATATTCTTCCAGGGCAACTATTGGTAAAGACAGACAACACCACAGTTATGTGGTACATAAACAAGCAGGGGGGACCCCACTCGTACCCTTTCTTCAGACTAGCCATGGCTCTGTGGAACAGAGCCTTGAGCTATCAAGTACACCTCCAAGCTCAATTCCTGCCAGGCATACTAAATTCACTGGCAGATGACTTAAGCCGAAATCTCATGGACCCACACGAATAGAAACTAGAAGCCAAAATATTCAACCTCCTGAGGAACAAATGGGGGACTCCAGAGATAGACTTCTTTGCCTCCCCTCAGAACTACCAGTTGAAAAAATTCTGCACAAGAACTCCCCACAGCCAAGCTTGGAAAGTGGATGCCCTGTCCTTTACCTGGAAAAGCCTCTCAGTTTATGCCTTTCTCCCTCTGCCTCTCCTCTCGAAGGTTCTACTAAGGATCAAACAGGAAAAGCCAAGGACAATCCTGATTGCACCGGACTGGCCATGCCAGCACTGGTACCTTCTCTTGCGCAGTATGGTACTGCTACAACCATGGTACCTGCCTCAGACCCCCTTCCCTACTGTCCCAGCAGGCGGGCCAGATTCTGCATCCTCAGCTTCAAACCCTGAACCTTGCAGCCTGGCTAATTCCTTGAGCTCTCCCTTAGCATCCCTCATTAAGCAAGTACTGGATGTCATTCTGGAGGCAAGGAGGCCTAGTACTAGAAAATCCTATGCTGAAAAGTGGAAAAGATACTCTTTCTGGAACCTGGCTCAGGGGATGGGCACAACGGTGCCCAGTTTACCTCAGATTCTACAGTACTTAACAGAAATGCTCCACTGGGGCCTATCCTTCTCGTCAATTAAAATTCATGCCTCTGCCATTAAAGCACATTATAATACAGAGCCACCCCTTTTCTCTCACCCCTTGCTAAAGCAATTCCTTAGAGGGGCCAAAAATTTAAGACCCCCCCAGGAAAGCTCCCACTCCAACCTGAAACCTTAACTTTGTATTGGAAAAGCTCACCCCCCCCCCCTTTGAGCCAGCTGCAACAGCAGAGTTGAAATTCCTTTCTTGGAAAACAGCCTTCCTTCTAGCCATCACTTCAGCAAGAAGAGGGTCTGAATTACAGGCCCTCATGGCAGTGGAGCTCTTAATTATCTTCCATGTGGACAGGGTTTTCCTCAGGACTAATCCTTCCTTTATGCCCATGGTGTTGTCTAATGTGGCCCTAAATCAGTCCATTCATTTGCCTACTTTTTTCCGTAATCCACAAAACAAAGGGGAATGAATACTGCACTCTCTGGATGTGCACAGACAACTTAGATTTTATTTGGACAGGACTAAGCCTCTCAGAAAATCTGAGCAGCTGCTAGTTGGCTTTGCTGCAGGGGCAGAGCGGAAGGCAATTTCAAAGCAAACCATTTCCAAATGGATAGCCCATTGCATTTATTTCTGCTACAAGTACCATGGAAAACTTGCCCCACAGGGGATAAGATCACATTCTACTAGGGCTGCATCTACCTCTGCAGCTTTTCTGAGGAGTCCCTAGCAGGGACATCCTAGAAGCTGCTACCTGGAGCTCTGTACATACCTTCACCTAGCATTACCTCATGCCTATCTTTTCTTAATCCAGAGCTGGATTTTCCACTGCAGTCTTGCAGAGCTTAATAGCTGGTTCTAATGCTCTTTAACTGCCTCCTCCCTTCCTTAGCTTTGGGAATCACCCCAAATATGATGACTGCAACAGTGAAACATGAACATAGTACAGCTGTGTACACTTACCATAAATGTAGATGTTCAAGTGTATTCTCTGTTTCAGTCCTGGTTATCCTCCCTCCAGCCCCCTGACTTCTTTTGGCTCTGCCTCTCCTTTTTGTTTCGTATATTTATTTTTTCTGGTGTATTTGCTTTTTGATGGGGGTGTAACATACCATATAATTGCTTCCTATTGTGTGGGCACCTGACATCTGGGGCAAGAAAAACTGATGTAATGGTGTTGGCTGCATGTTTTATACCCCTGACGAACTGACGTCATGGAAGAAGAGACAGCATCCGACGCAGAAATCCAAAGACTCTGGTATTCAGGCCGGCTGAGGGCTACCTGCAGGCAGATAAGCTAAATGTGATGACTGCAACAGTGAATACACTCCAACATCTACATTTATGGTAAGTGTACACAACTGTACTATATCTGTGTCAGCCGCAGAGTCAATTATAGCCCCTAGTTTGCAGTAGTCTGTGAACCTTGTCAGCCGTAGTCGTCCTGTGCTTGCCTGTACCTCTGAGAAGTATATGCCGAACAGGAGGAGTCCTAAGACTGAGGCCTGGGGAACACCACTTGTAACCAGTTTAGAGTCGGACCTAGCTACCGCAACTCTCACCATGTGGGTTCTGTCCATGAGCCAGATGGCAACCCATCTTGTGATGTAGGGGGTTATGTTTAGGCTGGTGAGCTTGTCTATGACATCAGAATGGGGAATGGTGTCGAAGGCGTTTGCGAGGTCTAGGTAGGCTGTGTGTACTACCTTTCCCTTGTCTGTAGCCTTGGTAACTGTCTCAAAGAAGTCCACCAGGTTTAGGAGGCATGATCTGCCCTTAACAAAGCCGAACTGGGTAGGTTCCAGTGTTTGGAGGTTCTCTGTTAATGTGTTCCATGATGATGTGCTCCATAGCCTTGCAGACCAAGCTAGTCAGGCTTATAGGATGATCATTCCCAAGGTCTGTTGTGGCTCCCCCTTTGTGGAGCAGAATAACTGTTGCTGTGCGCCACTCTATGGGTACGTAGCCTGTGGAGAGGCTGAGCTTGTACAATGTGTTTAGGTGAGATGTTAGTTTGTCTTTGAGCTCATGTAGGACTCAGCCTGGGACACCGTCGGTCCCATTGATGCTGTGTTTTTGGCTTTGGAGAGGGCTGTTTTAACCTGAGTGTCTGATTTCAGGGGCTCCACATTCTTCTGGTATGGTTATAGGCCCTTTTGGGGGTGGGGGTGGGGGGTGAAGTTTGTGCTGAACCTGTCTGCCATGTTGTTGGCGATATCTGTCGGTTCAGTGTATTTTGTGCCTTTCTACACTAACTCCAAGCAGATCTGAGCATTGCCACTTAGATTCTTGACATAGTTAAAGAATGCCTTGTGGTTATCTTTGGAGTCCTTGGCAATTTTTCTTTGAAAGCTCACCTTGGATGATTTTATTAGGGATCGTAGTTTCTTGCTGATACTGATCAGGGATGTCTTCCTTTCTTGGGATTTTACTCTTTTCTGTACTAGTGGGGAGGCATCCTGCCTATTGTTTTGAGGCCATAGTTAATGGCTAGAATTTGCATGTATAATTTATTTTATTGCCCTGGTTTTCCTGATCAGCTGCAAGATCAATAGGGCTATTAACCTCTGACTTCTGTTAGCTTGGGAACCAGAAAGAAATGATGTAATCTGAAATGAATCAGTGGTACTGTGTTATCAATTTAAGGAGTGAAAGAATGAGAGCATTTGTCTTGAACATCCAACATCACCAGCACTGCCTGTATCTGTATGTAAGTAGGATCTTAGACTTCAGTGTTAGTCTAATCTTCCTAATTCCTAGCTATTTCTAAGACAAAGTGCTCTTCTGTGATGTCGGAACTTTTCTACTGTATTATTTTAAACGTTTCCCTGTGATCTCTGAACTCTTGACTAGCACTGTGCAGTAAGAAGTATTGTCATGTGTTTTTATTATTAAATATTTTTAAACCTTCCAACTGTGGCTGTTTTGTGTAGAGATAATTTAAGCTGTAGAGTACATTGCATATATATATATAGTGATACTGTACCAAGTCACTCCAAATAAGTTTTGCTTTTCAGTCACACTTACCATTTGGATAATAATGTTGCATAGTAATAATTGGACACCCTTTATTAAGGGCCTTTGGGTAGCTGATAAATATTAGCTGGGTAGTGGCAGTGATTTCTACTGTATAGTCTGGGTAAAAGGGGCACAGCTGGAGATCCTGTGCCAGCCTTCCTCAAGAGTGTCTGTGTGGTTGTATATAACTCTTATCTCAAAGTGTATGTGTATCAGCTACTTGGGCAGGAACATGAAGCACTGATTGGACAGAGAATGCTGGAGATTTTAGCTTACCCACTAGGCTGAGATCTGGACCCTATAGCTGTGCCAGTGGGTAGTCTTAATGGGGATCTGGAGAGAAAGGGAGAAACCAACCCCAGACTGACTGTGATCTCTGTGTGCTCTTAAGGGAAATTGTACTTTACTGTGTGTGTATTAATTATCCTTTTTCCTGTATGGACGCCCCTCACTAGTGTTAGCGGTGAGGATTGAGGCTCATTGATTGCTGGGCCAGTGCACAGGCGTCACAATAGTCTCCGTCTCTCTCTCTCTCTCTCTCTCTCTCTCTCTCTCTGTATCTCTGTGACCGCTTTTTCCTTTTCCTTTGTTTTAATCAAACTGTTTGTTTGCAGTTTAGAACTGAATCATTAAACATTGAAATACCAACAGATAAATCACAAATCAGTTTTAAGCAGCATAGTCTGTTGGGTATATCATACCCCTATAATATGCTCTTAAAATATAATGTAATCAAAATTCTATTCAGTTCCGTAGCTAAAGGATTCATTGTGTACAATGACTGTACACAGTGAAAGCTTCAGAAGGATGTGTTACAGTAATTCGTCAAAGAATTACTTTAGCTGTTATTTTTTTTGTGACTGTTACAGTTCTGACAGCTACAGACACATAGTGTACAATGCATTACAGGGAGAAACTGCTTTATTTGTTCTATTTAAACTATTGGTTGCATGTTAGTATAGTTAAGGTTTTGGTATCTACAATAGAAACATTCTCATAAGCATATTTCATATCTAATTTAAATCCAGCTGTATGAGCATCATAATTGTTGGGCATGTTAAGTATTGATCCAGTCAAACCTGAATGCTAAAGCCGTTCACATAAGTTTAACAGTATGCTTTAAATTGTAATGGCTGTCTGTCATGCTGTCATAAGCACAGACTTGCTTTTCTTAGTACTGCTTCTACATACAGCAGGCTCAGGAGTAGTTTAATAATGCAATAATTAACAGCTTCCCCTTCCTGGTGGTCATTTCATGCATATCGTTACTTGAAGATCTACTTTTATATATTTTTGAAAATTGCTTAATTAACTTAATAATGTATGGTGCCAACGTGAGACTTTAATTTGTCCATTCTTAGAAACTGCAACAGAGGGATAGACTTAATTTCATTGCAAGTTATGTGGTCTTAAGTGTCTACCATGTAATGCTTTGTGACCTGTTGTTGAGTAGATGTTGCAGCATTGTAGTCTGCACATTACTGAGCATTTCTTAGACTTATTGGACTTTCATTGTGGTATGAAACTTGTGCATATTAACACCAAAAAATGGGAACAGCCTGTAGCTAATCTGATGCCTTGGGCAACACTCTTTTGTATTCTTGCACACCAAAACTTAGCATTAAATAGTGATACAGCTCAGCAATATAGATTTTAAAACATTTACCTAGAGTTTACAAGTGTTACAGAACACTATAAAGTTAAGGTACACAAGAACTGGACATGCTTACTATGTGTTAAGCCAGTTGGCATTGCTTCTTCATAGTATGCATGCTTCCCAGTTTGATTTGTGACTGAGTGGCCTTTGTGGAGTTTTAACTTCTGGCCATGGTCCCCCTTGTTTTGGCCTTGCGTTCTGCGCATGTCTCTTTACCTGAAGCCTTCCAAGAATCTGCTGTCTAATCATCTGACAAGCCTCTCCCAAACCTGCACTCCTTCAGGTTAACAGCTTAATTTCTGCAGTTCTAGTGAGGGCCGGGGGGAATCTTCATTAATATCACTTGAACTTGAAGGATTTCTTAGCTGCAAGCCTTGTATGCCAATTCTTACGCTCTTATTTTCCACAAATTGCATCCATGAGACCTTCTCATATTCCGAAACTGGCTGTAAAAGCTAATAATTAATTAATATATTGACCTTCCAGTATTTTTCCATAATTTCACTTTGGTTCCAAAGATTCTAAATCAAATTTTTTCTGTTTGGTTTTGCATAACATTGTGCTATCAGAAGTATGACAACCCATTACTGGAATCTATGTATGCACATTTTACCAGAGCAGTGACCACTCCACAAGCTTTCTTCAGAAATGCTTCCGTGGATGACATCTCAGTAATTGATATGTGGACATTATTGAAAACTTTTGCAAGGTACTGCAACATGGGTGCGACTTCCTCTTTCAGATCAACCCACTATTAGGTGGCATATTTCATGACAGATATAAGATTGGATTCTGTAGTATATATATATATATATATATATATATATATATATATATATATATATATATACACTACAGAATCCAATCTTATATCTGTCATGAAATATGCCACCTAAATACTTAATGGTAATGATAATTATGCATTGACAGTTTCATCTCTGGCTCATTCCCTGCCTGCCTTGGGCCTGGTGCTGCCTTTGTTTCAGGGGGAACTCCGAAGAAGTTGCTCCCGACTTTTATGCCTTCCTCACATGAACAGTAATACATTTGGAGAAGAGTCCCTAGATGCTAAAAATTATAGTTAAGTGGGTGGGACTAAGGTAGCCTGCAAAAGTTTTTAGGTGCTGAGTTAAGTCCTGCCAGCTTTATTTACATTGGCAAAGGAAGTGAATCAGACAACACAAACTTATCATTCTGGTAAGTACATAACTTGTGTTTCTGTAACATGTAAATGATCATCTTGTTTTGTAGTTTGGCATTAATCATTGGCTGTGGATAGTGATTGAGGTACTCAAGGCTGGCTTGATTTAATCAAGAAGGTGAAGACCATTTGATCAAATTAATAAGCTAATTGTGGATAAATCAGCATTGCACATGCACCATGTTGCTTGTCCATCTCAAATATAGATGACAAGCAGGCGGGGTATTTTGTTTAGATGATTTATTACATAGAAACACATCAGGCTGAGTAGCAGCATTACAAAATATAAACAAACTGATTAACTGACAGACTACACAGAAATACATGCTTACATTTCAACAGCTTACTACCAAATGGCAGTCAGGCTCACACGTGCTCAGTATTTATACACCTGTGCAAGCCCTTGGATAGCTTCTTGAAAGGTACATACATGTACATTAACCCACATCCTCCCTCTTAAATAGATTGCCCTTAGTAAAAAAAAAATTGAGTTAGACATGCATTATTATAGACATTAGAAACAAGCACAACGTTCATGTCCAAGTTGCCGAGTATGTATTACATGGTCTGGCGATACGACTGGATCTGGTTCCATAACAATCTGGGATGAATCTAGCAACAGGGACAGTCTTCACTGAACAATTGTATCGGGAACGTCTGGATTTGTCACAGGAATAGAAATATTCTCTGGGACTTTCTCTGGAATTGGATCACTGGACAATTCACTCTGAGGTAAAGAACTGTTCTCACAGGCTGTGCACTGTGGCATAGGCTTGGACACCGGCATCAAATGTTTCTGACTCCGCCTAAACTCTGCTCCTAGTGATTCCACAATGTATGATCTCTGCTCTGGGTAAATATTTTTCATGACTCCAATCTGATCATAACCTTTGGACTTTTGCATCCTTACCACTTCTCTTTCTCTTAATAGATTGAGTGGTTTGCTGTTTTTATCGTAGTAGGACTTCTGAGTTAAACACTTCAATGGTGTGGTCTTAACACATGGAACTAACAATTGACTACTGATTGGTAATGTGGTTTTGGTTTGTCTCGACAGAAGAATCTGAGCAAGTGGAACAAGATGTTTATCATGATGAATGTTTCAGAGATCAAGAGATTCAGGAAAACATTAGTATTGTCTCGTTTTTGACTTTTCTAGTAACTGTTTTGCACTTTGAACTGCACATTCTGCCAAACCATTTGACTGCAGATACTCCGTGAACTGCATGTTTTGCCAAACCATTTAACTGCGGATACTCAGGGCATCTGTTGGCATGAGTAAAGTCCCATTCTTTGGCAAATCTTTTCAACTATTGGCTTGTAATCTGCGTGCCATTGTCAGAAATAACTTTATGCAGACTACCATGGGTTGCAAAATGACGTTTCGTCTTAGTAATCACAGTACTGGATGCTAGGTTAGGATGTAGGCCAATCTCTTATCAGTTGGAGTAAGAGTCTACTAATACCAAATAATGTTGACCATTCCACTCAGTAATGTCAGTGGCTGCTGTCGACCAAGGTAGTTCAGGAATCTGGTTTAGCTGAAGTGGTTCCTTCTGTTGATGTGGCTTACTACAGAAGAAGACAAAAGTACTCTCTCAATGTCTTGTGACATAGAATTCTCATTGCAAGGACTTTGGAACAATTACCTTTGGACCTTTCATAATGATACCATTGTCAGACAAAATCTCATCTCTGTATGGAACTTAAGGTTGCAGTTCTTGAGATGAACTAGATTGCTTTAACAGCCATCCTTGATTGATAAAGTGGTTGAGCCTCTGTAAAACCGGATCTGTGGCTGTGTGATCTCTCAGCTCATCAAGACGTCTGGAAGAAAAATGTCTCACTTCCATGACTTCAGAATCAAGGTTCTCATTCTCATGCTGTTCAGTGGTGTTTCTGGATGATCTGGATAATGTATCAGCAGGATAAAGAAGTTTGCCTTTCTTGTACATGAATGAAATTATATTTTTGCAATCTCAGTATCATACGCTGTAGTCTGGCTATAGATGAATGCATAGGCTTTCTCAAGATAGTGACTAAGAGGTTGGTGGTCTGTTTCGATCTGGATAGGTCTACCATAAACATAATCGTGGAATTTCAAACATGCAAACACAATTGCCAAAAGCTCTTTCACTATCTGAGCATACTGCATTTCAGTTTGGGTAAGGGCAGTCTATGCATAGGCAACAGGTTTACATTATTGTAGAATGACTGCACCTAGACCAAATTTTGATGCATCACATGAAAGAGTTAACTGGTTTGTAAACATCATAGTATCTGTGAGTTGGTAGACTAGCAACTCTCTGAGGACATCAAATGCTCTTTGGTGCTCTTCTAACCAAAGACCAGGATACATCTTTACATGGCAGCTCTCAAAGTTGTGCTGCTGAATGGCTTAAATCTGGAATAAACTTCCCTGGATAATTAACCATGACCAGAAAATGGTGCCGGACTGGAGCATTGCCTGGAGCTGGCATCTCAAGAATGGCTGTTTGCTTAGAAAGGTCTGGTCATAGGCATGAACTGGTAAATAAATGACTAACATAAGTAACCTCTTGTAGCCTGAATTTGCATTTCTGTGGGTTGAGCTTAAGATTCACTTGACATGCCCTTTCCAGAACTTTTCTGAGGTTTCTGTCATGCTTAGCGTCACCATGACCTCCAACTAGTATGTCATCTACTATAATAGCACAGGGGTACCCAGAAAAAAGTTGCTCCATTGCACATTGAAAGACTTGCAGAATTTGTCCCAAATGGCATTCTCAAAAATCTGTATTTTCCAAACTGAGTACTGAATATAGTTAGCAATGAGGATTTCTTTTCAAGCTGAATTTGCCACAGTGATCTCTTTGCATCTAAGACAGGAAAAAAGTGTCATTTGACATCAGAGCTGCGACTTCTTTGATTGTGCACAGTGGATGATGAAGTCTTTTTAGTGCTTTGTTCAAATCTCATGGATCAGGACATATTCTGATGTCATCTTATGAGCTACACCATGGAAGATATCCATTCAGTAGGTTCATCAACTGGGCAAATCACACCTTGTCGCACCATGTTTTCTAACTCACCTTGACTCTGTCCTGCATGGCTATTGGAACCTTTCAAGCTGGCCTGATAACTGAACTGACATCTGGGTCTAACTTCATGGAGTACACAACTGGAAGCTTCCCTAGTTTGTCTTCGAAAAGATCAACATATGTAGAAAAAATGTATTGGGTTTAATTAGAGTAGTGGTCTTTCAAGCTAACTTGATGGACTTCTTTGTTAAATAAAAGCAGTCCCATTTTCAAACTGTCTCTGAGCTCTAATAATGACTGGACGTGTCTCTTGATCACATAAAATAACAAGTCATAACATCTCTTAGCAGAGTAACATGAAAGAACTACTGAGGTTTCAGTCTTAATTTCTTCACCACCATAAGCAATGAGCTTTGCACACCTCGCTAAACCAAGCCTTTCACCATGACACACACTGGCAAATGTTGCTGCTGACATAATATTGCACTTGGATCCGGTGTCAACTTTGAACTCTCTGGGTTTTCTTTTTATCAGAACAGTACAAAATGCTTCATTCTTTGCCCTTAAATCTACTGCATTAACTGTTTCTCTGACACACCATCTACATAAAGAATAAGGTTGCAGCTTTCTAATTGATCAACTTGTTTCGTGAAATGTTCCCTTTTAATAAAAGAATGTGGGCCTTTTGATTTACAAAACCTTGTGAAATTATTCCATTTATTGCATCTGTGACATTGCTGACCAAAAGCTAAACACTTTTTTCCCTTTTAGATTAAGGATTTCCACCAAAATAATGACAGTTGGCAATGAAACTGGTTAAGCACGCACCTCCACTCTTATACCTGTTTGCTGACTCACTCTTATGCTTCACTGAGACTGTGCGAATTCTAGAATTTGCTGGAAAGCTCTGGGGTTTACCAGTGGGTGCTGCAGGGGCTACAGTTGCTGCCATGTGTCTGGGCCTGTTTCTTTTAACCATGTGCTGCATACTATCAATTTGAGCTATAGAAGTTACTGGAAGCATGTGTCTCATTTGTAAGCATATTTCTCTGCTTTTCTGTGAGCTTGTATTTCTGACAAGTCTCAATTGCCTTATTCAAAGTTAAAGTGCTGTTACGATGTAAAATCTTTATCGCAGCATCATCTGTAATACCACACACGTCTTGATTTTTCTCAACTCATCCCTTAAGTCACCAAATCTGCACATTTTAGCCTTGTTTCTCAAGTCAATTATATGTGCTGCAAAAGTTTCACCAGGCTTTTGATCCCTTGTATAAAATAAGTGCCTTTCCATTGTAACATTTGTCTGGGGGTTACTCATTTCTCTAAGTTTACATTTTAAACACTCAGGGTCCTCACTTGACTCAGCCGGTACAACAATATGATGGTTTTCCCCTACTCCTGAAAACATAGCATACACAAATTAATGTTCCCCTTCTATGGCTTCTGACCCAGCTAAATTAAGCAGAATAAATGCCTTTGTATGGTCATCGTTATCAGAAAATGCAGCCTGTATGAAAATGTCATACTCTTGCTCAAACACTCTCCAGTTCTCTGCAGTCTTATTGTCAACACAAGTGGACTGGGTTTTCAAAATTCATCTGCCATGCCCACAAAGTATGCACAAACACACTGAAAAAATATGGCCCTTTTACGTATGTATGAACAAACTGTTATATGAACTTGTAATAACATTCCAATGCACAATAAACTCTTCGAAATACTGTACTTTGCGAAATATGCTCTGTAATGGCTGTATTTTGTGAAATAACTTTACTGTAATACTGCACATACATACGAACACTTTATACACTTTCGATAATTCAGATATCTTTAAACAATACGAAAAGTACATGCTAAATGAAAATGTGGTTGTTTCTGCTTATTTCATTCATTTTATGCAATTCGGACTTTATTTCAAACATTTTCTGTAGTAATTCGAATATTTTTTTTAGCAGTATCAGACATATCTGTTTATCCGAATATCATGTAGAGCATTCTGTATGCCTCGGTTCATATTTTGCGAATGAGAAATTATTTGAGCAAGTTTTAATATCTCTGAAATTTGTTTCTGATCTGTTTTGCGAAATGTAGGTGCAGTAGGGATGATCTACTCCTCTATATTCCTCCAGTACCAACCAGGTGCCTCTCAGACTTAAATTGAAGAAACTGGAGCTCTTTCTGGCGATGTCATTTTGGCCATGCTTCCTTTAACACCATGCCATTTTAGACATGCCTCTTTTGACACCATGTCGCTTATCCCTCTCTAACATAGATGAGAAGCAGGCGGGGTATTTTGTTTAGGTGCTTTAATACATAGAAACACATCAGGATGGATAGCAGCATCGTAAAATGTAAACAAACTGGTTAACAGACGGTCCTTACATACATACATACATACATACATACTTACATCTCAACAGCTTACAACAAAATGGCAGTCAGGCTCACGCACGCTCAGTATTTATACACTTGTGCAAGCCCTTGGATAGCTTCTTAAAGATACAGGCACACAAATTTGATTATTGTTATTATACAGTGAAGTTATTAAAAAAAAATGCTTCAGTTTTTAAGTAACTGCATTGTATGCTCAAACATCTTGACCCTGTAGGGTTTTGCTGCTATCTTCTGTAGCTGGTGGCAGCTTCATAATGCTCTGCATATACATGGGACGCACTGATTTTTGGTACTGTTGCCTTTTACACTGGCTGCAGTACAGTGTTTAATTTTCTTTGTGTGTGGTGTGAGACATTTCTGCATTTTCCTACCTGTTAACTTTCATAGGAAACAGTCGTTGGATCCATGGTGCTGAGAAATGTAGCCCTGACTGTGGCTCAGACTACCGCGGATCAACTAGTGATTGAGGCACTGGAGGAACCCATTATGGAGGGTGGATGTAATCAACTGATGCTAGCTCACCCTTTTTTGGGTGACTTGAGATGGTCTTGCCCGCAGTGTCAGCACTTCCAGGAGAGAGAAATGGTAATGGCATGCATCATACAGGCTGGGGACATAAACTTGGCTGTGACAAGCAGCATTCGTTAATCAACCTTTGTGGGGCATGTGCGTGAATGTCAACAATTCCAGTGGAAGGTATAGCAGATCCACGTGTCTACAAACACCCAAAAAACAATAGCTGTCAATTGAGTAGTTGGGGAAAATGCAGAAAAAAAAAGTGATGGCTGTTCGGACTAAGGGTTTCCAGCAATCCACCTGCTGCTCCATGGAGAATGAAGGGGCCAACTGACCACAGGAGACTGACCGTTATTAGGCAGTAGGAGTAAAATGTTATTTAGAAACAAAAACAAACTTGCATGGGGAATGAACTACATGTATTAAATATGATACCTGTCCAGCATTAGGCAGGATTTCTCAGACTGCGAGTACTTGTTCACTGTCTACACTAGATGGAGGTGGGTTGATCACATCCCAACAAGGGGCTGAAGATTTTGCTCTAACTTGTATGGCCGTATTGCTGTTTTTTGTTAAACATGGCGGTAGTCCACCCAATGTGAACAAGAGATCCCAAATCAGCAAAAGAAGGCAGGGTTGATGGAAAAGGCTGAGAAACAGCCACTGGGGATAGAATGTAAATATAATTTCTAGCAGTAAAACTCCATCACTTAAAGGTTACATATCAAACACTAGCTTTGTGACCTGAGGGGGGGGGGGGGTGTGAGAGAGGTGGCTTCTTAGAACTGTCCAGTACACTTGGTTCTCATTTTGCTTGTTCCTAGTCTCTCTTGAAAATTTATGTTGGTCTGTTTAACAGCATTGAATAAATGTTCTTTTTCGGTGTTGTAGTATGTTTATCTCCTGAATTCTGACAGAGTATTTATACCATAAGCAAGTGAAAACTTTTCCTCTATGAAATGAGGGCAAAGAGAATTTTTGGCTGGTGCTATCTTAGTCTACCTTTATACTGACCTGCATTTGTAATTATTTAGTTAAATGCAAGTTATTTCTTTTTAGAGTTGCAAATTAGTAATATTTAGTTAATTTTGCCTGTTTCTTTTGATTTGTAAAATTAGGTTTTATTCATTTTTATTGTCTTTCCTTACAAGTAATCCATAAAATAAAATTAATAAAAGTTTTGCTGTTTTAGCAAGTAAAAATTTATTTCTGCTTCTCTGTACTGTGTTTTCTCTATTATTAACCCAAAGGCTTTTTAGCTGTTAGCCGGTGCTTCTTGTAATATCTTTTAATAATTCATTTTCATCCATGCATCTCTTTTCCTTTAACCCACAAGGTTACAGGGACTTTGGAATCTATCCCAACAACCAGTGGGCACAAGGCATATAAAATCTATTCTGGATAGGGTGTCGGTCTGCCCCCAGGTGGACACAAGAAAGGACACGATAACTCAACATAGAAGGCATCTTGGCCAAAAACTAATCCAGGAAAACCTCACTGAAGTGAAATTAGAGACTGTATAATTCCTGTACACTGATATTGACACACACAACATTTTTACTGTAGCTTTTTGGTTTGAAATGGACAAAAGAGGAGCTGAATGTTAGATTCCAAAAAGTACCCCACCACCACCTTGCATGCATACATACTTATAGTGAGTGTGTTGAGAATAATTGAATTATTTGGGAGTTGTCTGTAATAACAAACATCAGCTACTTAAAAGAAAAAATACTTGGGGTGAAGTTAACACCATATCAGTCTAACTTTGAGCTTATATCCATTTTTGCAAGTGGCATAGCAGCAGCAGGTCTATATCACGAAACTGAACTTCCAAAATGTCAAACACCATAAGTTCGAACTTGGAAGTTTGAATTCGGATAACATCGAAACTTCAAAACAGTGATTTTTTTTCCCAGGGAAAAAATTTGCTGTTCCGAAAAACACACACATAACACAATCACACCAAACACCTTCAAAACCTACACTAAACCTAACATACACCACTATCTATGTACTATCCTTAACCCAGCCCTAACCCTAAAGTCAGTCACTACCGCACACTTACCTGACTCACGCCCTAACCCTAAAGTCTGTCACTATCGCACACTTACCTGACCTGCACCCTAACGCTAAAGTCCGTCACTATCGCACATTTACCTGACCCGCACCTTAACCCTACAGTCTGTCACTACCCGTTCGTACAGTTACCTTGACCTGGTCCAAAAATGTCAAAGCCGCAAAAACGTCCAACCGAATTCTTTCCCTGGGAAAGAATTCGGGTTTCCGCGGCTTCGACATTCTCAACTTTCGAACTACCAAGGTTGGCCTTCCGGTATTCGGCGTTCTTAACATTGATTTCGCGATGGGAACCTGCAGCAGCTGTTTAGCATTTCAGGCATATGATGGCATAACTTGCTGGTGGAAGTCAATAAATTTAAGTCTACACAAGTTAGTCACTTTGCAAGTAGTTGTACAGTGGTGTTCACGAAGGCAGATTGGATTCAACTCTTTCTTTATATCTGATTCTAAGTGTAATCTTTAATTAGTTGTTGCTGGTGGGATACAAACACATGTTGTGTAATATTTAGTTTCCTGCAGTTGTCCTTGAACTACTATCCAAAACATATATTTGTTGGGCAGTGATGGATTTTGAAACAGTTCATCACGTACTTCTCTCCCTTCATACTACCACTATAATTAAAATTTAAAGAAACAATGAACATTTTGTAACAGTTATATTTCATATGTTTAAAAGGCTTTTTGTATTTGTTTGATGTTGGTACTAAAGCAAGCTGCAATGTTTGACTTGTATATGTTAAGTTTTAAGGGATATTCTTCACAATTATTGCTTAGTTCCTTTTAATTAAATTGTCATCCTATAAATTAGACTGTTCTGTCTTGAATTAGATTATTGATTCATTGCTTCTTTGTGAAGGCCTTGCATTAGCTTGTAAGCATTATTGTGTCTAGATTTTACTTGGTTGGGTTAATATAAAGCTTGCTTTTTAGCTAAATGTGTGCTGTTGCTTACTTGTGTGTTACTTGGCCTGGTAGGATATCTGTTGAATGGCCTAAGCAGTAGATAGTCACAAGGTGAGCATTGGTCATTGTAGCAGAAGAAGTTAAGTAACTTGGAAAAAAATGGGAGTTAAAGTAAAATTAAAACATAAGACCAATGTTCATAGACAATGTGCAGAATTGCACAGGGCTGGTCTGTTGTCTGCACCACATACTAGAGCCTTGGTGGCTCATAAGGGGATCTATGTGCTATGAAGTAGCAGTGTACACAACTGATTACCCAAATTAGCATTTTCAGTAGAAGCTAGGGTGCAGTTTCTACTGAGCACACTCAAATATAAACTATTAAAAGCTACTGTCCCCCACTAAAGGATGCTTATACACACCATACGGGCTAAGAAGTCAAAATAGCGTACTGTTACAAAGATCCTCATTTATACTAGCAGCAACAGAAAAGCTTTCTGTAAAATAGCTCCAGCCTCTTGGACCTCATTCCCTGGCAAGCTTCAGAAGACAAAGAATCTTGTATCCTTTTGCACTAGGCTGAAAAACACACCTCACTAAAAAGTATAATTGTAGATGTTTTGATGAAGCGGGGTAGACTCTGACCATCTAATTCTTTATTCTCCCGTTCATGTTACAGTGTGCAGTAAAGATGAGCTGCTTCTATAGACAGAACTGCTACTTGCAAATATTAACAAGAATACCACATGTATATACTGCATATGTTACATACATTATACATGTTGGTGTACTCTGAACTGTGATCTGTATCGTATGCGTGCTTCAAAGTATTTTTGTGTACTGTACTCCCACTCCTTGTAAATGATGGTGTAATTTATGAAGCATGAACTTGTAGCCTAAATGGTTGGGTCATGGCTAAAATGACTCTTGGATAATCTACAGAAAAAAACGGAAGTAGCGACTTCATAATGCACACAGCAAACTAGTGATACAGAACTTAATAGAGAGACCTCCCCCAACACATAAACACACACACGCACACACACACACACACACACACACATTTTACCTCAAATCTCTCAAATATCCTCTTAATTGACCTTGTGTTTCAAAGAGTACAAATGCTTCCATTACCCTACTCATAAAATCCCTGCTTACTCTGTCGAATGCTTTCTCGGCATCATGACCCACCAACAAGTGGGATTTTCTTACATTCTGCTTAAATCTGGATCATCATTGTTCTATTCATGTTGTCAAATGTTTGAGCCATATCTATCGATTTTGGCATCACTGTAGCCATTCCTTCAGCATTATAGACATCAACGGTTAAGGTGTTTGCCTTACAAACACAAGGTGCAGGGTTCGAGTCTCACAAGGAATAATTGGCTAGGCTTACAATGGCTATAAAGGCAGCTAGCTAAGTACTCTACCTATGAACTTATGAACTATGAACACTTTGTAATCATGGTTTAGAATCGAAATGGGCCTATATGAAGCTGGATCTGATGGGTCTTTACCATCTTTAAGTATTACAGCCACCACAGCTTTCTTCCAGGTTGGTGGTTCTCCTTTTAAAATACTGTTAAACAAAACCTTCCAGATCTTTATCACTTTCTTCCCTCCTAGCTTCCAAACTTTTATAGGAATACCATCTATTTCTGGAGACTTTCCTGTAGATTGGTTATACACCATCACTTTTATCTCATCTCCTCCCATCCTGTTAATAATTGAGCCATCTACCTTTAACCTTGGCATATTTAATTATTCCATAAACATTTACATTTGTGCTTTTTCTAGATTTCCACATTCTCTGCTTTATTACAGATTTAATTTAGAAAGTATTTCTAATATCTCTACAGGATATCTGTTTAAGTTCTTGTTAATAGGCTCCCCAGCTTGGCATCAATCCTTTTTACTTTGTTGCCTGAGCCTTTGTGCTAAAAGCTCCTGTGCTGTGGAGTTATCAAAAAACAGTTGCTTAGCAGCAGTCTTTTAAAACTAATGCATATTATACAGGTAGTCCCTTTTTTGCCTTTAGCACTCTGCAGTTGTGCCTTTTCTTGTTCTGTGAAATTCTCTTTATTCTCCAGTACTAAATAATTCTTGTTACTTCTTGACTATCACTTTTTTTTTCTTTTTTAACCTCATTAAACTCCACTTTCATTTCATTTTACTTCGTAGCTATATTTTTTGATGAAATTTCTATCTTCCCTAATAACTCCTGAATAAGTTCCACTACCCATTCCTTAAATTCCTCTCTTTTTAGCAGATAGATGGGAAGCATCAGTCTTTCATTTTTTATTTTATTACCCTGCATTTTTATTTTAGTTACCGTTGATGCATTATAAAGGTGCATTTTGAGGCCATCTCAGCATGTCTGCCCTCGGATCCTCCATTTTCTTCAATGTTTTTGACAAAAGTGTTTGAAAGGAGTATTACACCAGAGACCTCCACACAAACTGTTGCTCCTTCTTGGGATCTTAACTTTGTGCTGGAAAAGTTAACCATATCTCCCTTTGAACCTGCACACCAGCAGATGTAAGGTTCATAACAGGGAAAACTGTTATTGTTCTGACATCAACAAGACTAGTAACTGAGTTGCAAGTGCTCTTGGTAGGTGATCCCCTCCATCTGATGTTCCATAGGGATTGGGTGTCATTCAAAAAGAAATCCCTCATTCATAATCAAGGTTGTTTAAGAGTTTACTTTGAGTCAAGCCATCAGTCTCCCAGTGTTCTATCCAGGCCCTCAGAATAAGGGACAATGGATTCTACGCACTCCATGTTGTGCATAAATAGGTACTGTCTTGAAAGAACTAAGTCCTTTACAGAAAAGATGAGCAGTTATTTATGCTGGGACTGAAAATGTTTCTTGGGCAAGACATAGCACATGAGTTACTACAGCAGTGAGAAATTTGAATATCTACTGTTACAGTTGAGCGCAACTTACACAACTGTACTTTGTGTGCAATGGTTAGGCTGACTGCTGGTACCAGTATCTGCCTTTTTGTGTATCTTAAAAAAAAAAAGCATGGGCTGAATGGAGAGGAATGCTAATTTGTTAAAAGCTGTGATCTCTGACAAACAGGCTGATCAGATATTCATAGTGTTTCACTATTGCAGTCATTACACTTGGGTTATCCTGCTGGCAGGCGACCCGCAGTCAGCCTGAATTCCAAAGTCTAGGTCCGGCGTCGGTTGCTGTCGCCTCTTCCCTGACGTCAGTGCGCCAGGGGTATAAAAGATGCAGCCAACGCAATTTTCTTCAGTCTTTCTTGCCGCGCGGTGCCCGAAGCAAAAGCAGTTCGCAAGTGCCGGTCGACCGACTACTGAGATTTTCAAAATCGAATTTTAGATCTGAAGTCTTCATTAAAGCTAAGTACCCCATTGGGGAAACTTTTTTCTTGCTCCAGACCGATGTCAGAAAAAGTTAACAATTGTATTTCTTGTGGGAAGCAAATGCCTCATAAGGATTTTCATTCTTACTGTATTCCTTGCCTAGGCCCTGATCACAACGTTGCTAGCTGTTGGTTTTGCACTATATTTAACCAACGCACTATTAAGCGTCGGTACGATTTTGCCTTTCATTACTTTGGCCAAAGATTCAATTATATAATGCCGTCGGAACAACCAACGACCGGAGTTTATAAAAAGCGCAAGGAAAAGGACAGGCATCCGAGGTCCAAAACCGACGACGAAGCTTCCACTAAACCAGTTGCCGGTTCTCAGTGAGGCGCTTTCGCAGCCCCTGACGCCCGCTACCTCAGAGCCACAGGCCGCTGCAGATTCCCACGTGGAGCCAGCTAGGCCTCATGTATACTCAAGGTATTGGACACTCGGAAATTATTCCCTCAGATGGGTCCTGAGCCGCTGAGCAGGCATCGGCTTCTGAGGGTGTTTTCAGACCTACACAGCTATATGTAAAGCCTACCTCAGCTTCCAAAGCAAAGACTAAAGCAACTCTAAAGACAAAGAAACAAGTACAACATTCTCCCGGACAGACTACCATGCCTAAAAAACAGATGCTCAAAATGGCCGAAGACCTAATTACCTTCATCCAGGGGTTCCCATCCCACTCCTGATAAAAGGCCTAGGCAAGAGACAGAATATGAATCATCAGATCAGGTTTCCATTTCCTCTGACTCCTCTTCTGAGCAGGAATACTCTCTTCCTCCCTATGAGGATTCTGATGCTGAGTAATCCATTCCTTCAGCCTCTCCTCCTGAGGATTTATCTTTTGGGGAAACCCTGCATACCATGAGGGAGCACTTCCACTGGGAGAGCCAAGATTACTCAGAATCAAAGAAAAGGCTTAGAGATTTTCTTTCATTGCTTCAGCACAGGCCGCTTGCTATTCCCCCTGTATTCGACATTGTAGATGATGTATTTTCAGAGTCCGCCCTTTCTCCTGACTCTTTACCCCCTGCCCCTGTAAAACCAGACAGATACTACAGGGTTCCAGACTCGCATACATTTCTTTACAAAAACCCTGCTGCTGATCCAGAAACTATTTCTCAGGGTCCCAAAGGGGTCAAGGCTTCTACTGCAAAAAACCCTATCCCCTCTGACAGGGATTCTAGGGCACTAGACAGATGAGGGAAGAAAGTTTACACTTCTGCTACTTTGGCTGTGAGGGCTTTAAACTGTCAATTTCATATGCTTAAATATCAGCAATACTTAATGTCACTGCTAAAACAGAAAATGTTGGCAAATTCTGATTGTGCAGAAAATAAGGAAATGCAGGATTTATTGCATGCAACTGAACAAGTGGGAAAGCATACATTGCAATGTGGTTTTGATTCTCTAGAGGCCTCTTGCAGGGCCATGATTCTGGTTCAGTCATTAGGAGGCATGCTTGGTTAAAGGAACAGATTCTACCTGATCATGTTGAGGCAAAATTACTAGATGCTCCATTACAGCATGATACTTTAATTGGTGTTAAAGCAGAGGAGGTGTTGAACAAAATGGAGGACAAAGTGAAATCTATGCAAACAGTAAAGGATTTCTTACAGGTACAGCCACCCAGATTTAGCAGAAACTGGCCTACTAAGAATTGGTCCTTTCCAGTGTCAGACAGACCACAAAGGGGCAGATACAGACGCCCTAGAGGAAGATCCCAGCCCCAGGGCTCATACAGGCCTAAACAGTGGGCCGCTTCTACCTCCAAAACCGGAGAAGACAAATCACAGCCATACAGGAAACAATCCCAATGACTTCCCTCTACCAGCACCAAGCACTTATCTTTTGGTAGCCCCCTTGGGGGGGAAAACTAGCGCTTTTTTCATAAAACTGGCACATGATCACCCATGACAAATGGGTCTTGAATATAGTGTCCCAGGGCTACAGGTTCCACTTTCACACCCTGCCAAGGGCAAAAGGTATGCCAGACCTGCCACACAATCAATGGGCAGAGGCACAAAAGTTTCATCCCTCATGGACATGAGGGCCATTCAGCGAGTACCACAGCAAGAGCAGGGACAAGGTTTTTACTCAAGGCTTTTCTTGGTACCCCGAAAGGACAAAGCCTGGAGGTCAATACTGGACCTGTCTATTCTGAATACATTCCTGGACGTACCAAAATTCAAAATGTTGACTTTGCAGCAGCTTCTGCCCATGCTGGGCAAGAAGGCTTGGCTTGTAACTTTGGACCTAAAAGAGGCATACCTGCATGTACCAATCGGACAGTCTTGCAGAAGATACCTCAGATTCATAGCTGGCTCAATGCACTACCAATTCTCTGCACTGCCCTTTGGCTTATCTGCTGCACCCAGGGTGTTCACAAAATGCCTGGCTCCAGTAATTGCATATTGCAGACAAAGAGGAATTCAAATATATCCTTACTTAGACTATTGCCTTATTCAAGCAAAGAACAAGGACATTCTACTAGAGCACTTGGCGTTTGTAAAAAGATTATTGATTTGCCTAGGGTACACAGTAAACGAAAAGAAATCAAAATTAGTACCCTCTCAAGAGATAATATTCCTGGGTGCAAGCTTAAATACAACTGCCCAGATGGCTTATCTCACGCCAGAAAAACAAATGCTACTGACATCTTACTTCACAGTGTTGGCAACAAAGACCCAGTTAACTGCAAGAAAAATTCTGCAGGCCTTGGGCTTCATGGCATCCTGCATTCTGCTAATTCCATATGCCAGACTGCATATGAGGAAACTACAATGGTATCTAAAAAGTGTTTGGACTCAACATTGCCACAGCCTGGAAATATTGATTACCCTCATTCCCTGCCTGCAACAGGAGTTTCGATGGTGTGCACAGTCCTGTCACCACAACAAGGGCCAGCCATTCAACCTACCCACGGCCAGGCAGTCAGTAACAACAGATGCTTCAGATTATGCCTGGGGGGCCCACATGGCAGGAAAATGTATTCAGGGCACATGGCCCTCAAGCCAAATGCATCTTCATATCAATCAAAAAGAGATGCTAGTTGTTCAAAATGCCCTGACAGCTTTCAAGAACTTTCTTCATCCAGGACAACTACTGATAAGGACGGACAATACTACAGTGATGTGGTACATAAACAGGGAGGCACACATTCCTACCCCCTCTGCAGACAAGCCATGACTTTGCGGGACACAGCATTGACTTATCAAGTACATTTGCAAGCACAATTCCTGCCAGGAAAGAAAAATACTCTGGCAGACGAACTAAGCAGAAACATTGCGTATCCCCACGAGTGGAAACTGGATCATCAAGTCTTCAGCATGATAACAAAGAAATGGGGATGCCCAGACATAGATCTTTTTGCCTCCCCTCACAACTGCCAACTCCAGAGATTCTGCACAAGGACTTATCACAAGCAAGCATGGAAAGTGGATGCTCTATCATTCAGCTGGAAAGCCCTGACAGTATATGCCTTTCCTCCTCTGCCTCTCCTTCCCAAGGTACTCCTAAAGGTCAGACAAGAGAAGACAAAAATGATTCTGATTGCCCCAGACTGGCCCCGCCAGCACTGGTACCCAATTCTAAAGAGCTTGTCTCAAGGCCCAGCCTGGACATTGCCTCTAATTCCTCACTTACTGACCCAACGAAACAATCATATCCTGCACAGCCAACTCAGGACCCTAAATCTGGCAGCATGGCGAATAATGTAGCCATTCAGAACACACCCCTCTCTAAAGCAATGATGGATGTTATTTTGGAGGCCAGGAGGCCAAGTACCAGAAAATCTTATGCAGAAAAATGGAAGAGATTCTGTGCTTGGGACCAGGCACAAGGAATTGACACGCTTGTACCAAATATTCCTCAGATTTTACAATACCTGAGATGCTGGACAAAGGCCTCTCTTTCTCATCAATTAAAATCCATGCCTCTGCCATTTCAGCTCATTACAAAATGGAACTACCTACTTATTCTCACCCATAGCTAAGGCAGTACCTCAGAGGGGTCAAGAACTTAAGACCTCCAAGGAGAGCACCAATACCTACATGGGACCTCAATTATGTCTTGGAGAAACTTACACTGCCACCTTTTGAGCCAGCCAATGCAGCTGAAATAAAGTTCTTATCTTGGAAAACAGCTCTCTTCCTAGCAATAACCTCTGCAAGACGAGTTTCAGAGTTACAGGCTCTCATGGCTATGGAACCTATCATCCTTTTCCATCCAGACAGGATTTCTCTGAGGACGAACCCTACATTTATGCCTAAGGTAGTGTCCAGTGTGGCCCTTAACCAAACCATTCATTTGCCTACTTTTTATCCAAACCCACAGTATAAAGGTAAGAGACTCCTGCATTCTTTGGACATACACAGACAGCTACGCTTCTGCTTGGACAGAACTAAAGCTTTCAGAAAGACTGAGCAACTTTTAGTGGCATATGCTGCAGGATCACAAGGAAAGCCTATCTCAAAGCAGACTATTTTCAAATGGATAGGCCACTGCATTTGATTCTGTTATTCACAACATGGCAAATCAATTTCTAAGGACATTAGGCCACATTCTACCAGAGCAGCAGCCACTTCAGCAGCCTTCCTCAGACGGATACCAACCAAAGACATTTTAGAAGCTGCAACTTGGAGTTCAGTGCACACTTTCACCAAGCACTACCATTTACCTCTCTACTCTAAATCCAGAGCAGGCTTTGCCACTGCAGTTTTGCAGGGCCTTATAGCCTCTCCTAATCCTATTTAGACCCAGCCACCCTACCTCAGCTTTGGGATTCAACCCAAGTGTAATGACTGCAACAGTGAAACACGATGAACATAGTACAGTTGTGTACCTACCATAAATGTAGATGTTCGAGTGTATTCACTGTTGCAGTCCAGGTTACCCACCCACCATCCCCCTTTTCTTTGCTGGGACTTATCTGTACTTCTCTATCCTATACACCCTATGTGGTGTATTTGCTTGTAGATGAAGGAAATGTTTATGTTTTTGCATACATTTTTAGCCTACCATTTTGGGGGCACCTGACAACTGGGGCAAGAAAAACTGAAGAAAATGGCATCGGCTGCATCTTTTATACCCCTGGTGCACTGACATCAGGGAAGAGGCAACAGCAACCGACGCCAGACCTAGACTTTGGAATTCAGGCCGACTGTGGGTAGCCTGCCAGCAGGATAACCCAAGTGTAATGACTGCAACAGTGAATACACTCTTAACATTTACAGTTATGGTAGGTACACAACTGTACTTTATTCTGTGTTTGAATTGCTACAGCAGCTGTTGTTTGAATTGAAACAGTTACCTGGTATGATTATGCTACAAACTATGTTGTAACGAACGAAGTCTTTTGCGTAGTAAGTGAGACCTAATAGTAAATGCAAGTATTTCTTATTTTTACATTCAAAAAGCATTAACAGTTTTAACTGTTAAGATAGACCTCTTTTTTTATTCCTTCATTGGTACCAGTTTTATTCTATTCAGGATTGAAGGATCATCAGTTCATACAATGAACCCAACAAAAATCTACACACTCCCCAGGAAGTCATTTAAACTGTGCACATAAGACACCCAGTTCAAGAACCAAGAGCTGTGAGGTAACCATGCTAACTGCTGCACCCATGTGACACCCTGATAATTGTTTTGTTTCACATTTCTTGATTTTTCACATGGAGTATGAAGGTGCTAGGAGGGCCTGTTCCGTGATAATGGTGTTATCTCTTTACAGGCTCCTCTGTATATGTGATCAGTGCTATCCTCCTTATGCATGTGACAGTAATCAGCAGTGTTGTGGGTCACTGAGAAGCTGGAAGGGAGGGATGGCAAAGATACAAAGAGATATTTATGGGTGAAAATCACTTTGCATGAAGTTTGTAACCTGGCAGTAGATAAATGTTGCTGCAGTGATAATGTGCATTAATGCTTACTGACAGTGTTTAACTCTGAAATGACCAGTAATATACAGGTCTAGTCTGTGTAATGTTCAACACACTGAGTGTAAAATGTGGAAGTTACTTTTTAGCTGCTTCGTATACAACTTGACATACTGCTTTCTTTCAGAAATGGTTTTCTTGCTTCAAACAGTGTAACTGAATGGATGGTCATGTTGTTGTGTATCACTGTATTGTGGCCCTAGCGAAGCATTTGAATGGCTCAGTTTACATAACTGCATTTAGTAAGTACATACTAAGCTCTGTTTTGAGAGATGACCCAGAAGACAAAGGGGTTCATACCCAGGGACATGTACAGTGCATGTGATACTGATAGTAAACTCTGGTCAGTATTTAATCGCTTGTAATTCCTTGCCTCAAGTCAGTATACCAGACTGCGAGCATGCATTAGGATGTGCAGTATTTTGTGGTCTGGTTTTCAAATAGGTTGCACAACCATTGTCAGATTTCTGTGAAGAGGTGTTGCAAAATGAAGAACACACCATGATTTTCAGAAAACTTACTGTCCGGTTACTCTGAAGTCTCAGTGAGGAAGCACACTGAAGTGTTGCTATTTATCGCTTAATCCGGAATACTGTGTTTATGTAGCAAACTTTTTAAAAAGTTAAGTAAAATTTGTACATGGTTTTATTTTAATCTTAAATTAGTAATTTACTCTATTATTTTAATAGTCCTTTGCATTCTGATTGTACATACGTTAGCGTGTGTGTGTGTGTATGTGTGTATGTGTGTGTGTATATATATATATATATATATATATATATATATATATATATACACACACACACACATAAACACACATACATACATATATCTATATGTGTGTGTGTATAATGTGTATGCACACATGTGTGTGTGTGTGTTTTATTTATATATATATATATATATATATATATATATGTGTGTGTGTGTGTGTGTGTGTGTATGTAGCAGATGTATATTCAAGATAGTCGTTTATACAATATGTAACTTTTTATTGTCGTTTTGTGGACAATAATTTTCTATTGTGGACAGGCAGTCAAGAACAGCTAGCAGAATTTTTTGATGGTATAAATAACCTGACTAGTTTCTTGAGGTTTACCATGACATCATCAGATGTTAGAGTAGACTACTTGGATGTATATGTTGAGAGATTACCAGGTGGTCTGATAAACATAGGAGTTTTTAGGAAACCTTGTTATAGGAATTCTGTCCTGACTAGAACCAGTATGCATCCTGGGTATGTCTTTAAGAATTTATTCAAGGGTCAAGGGGTCAGAGTGTCTAGACTAAACCCTACAGAAGAAGGGTTTGTAAATAAAATAAATAGTCTGGAGAAACGCCTTATAACTAGAGGCTATAGGAAACATGAGATTGAGGAGAATTTGGCACCGGTTAATAATCTGAGGAAAAATATTGCAAAGCCCTATTATGACCAACTGCCATAGAGGAACAACTGGCTACACAAAATTCTAGCAGTAGTCCTTTAAAGATACCTCCTTTTTATACTAGTGACAATAAGCAACTTATAGATATTTTTACTAAAAATTGATCTATACTAACAGTAGACTCATATAAATGAACTAATAAGGGACAGACCTAAGTTCTCCTATAAGAATAGAAAAAAATCTGAAGAGACTACTGTTATAATAATGGGAAGAGAGAGAAGATGGGCATGAATACATCCACACAACCATGTGAGAGATGTAACTATTGTCCATATATCAACACTAGTAATTTATTTAAGCATCCAGATACACAGAAGGAATATATTTTTAAGTCATCAGCCACCTACCTTGCATCTAATGTAGTTTATCTGGCAGAGTGTGAGTCCTGTAACTCATTCCATATAGGGAAGACTAATCGGGTATTCAAGTATAGGATAAGAGAACATCTGTACAACATTAGAATTAAATCTGAATGTAATGCACTGTCGAAACATGTTATGAGTCTAGGAGAAGAACATAACTTCTATCAGACCAACTACTAGAGAAGGCGATATTAGGAATTGCATGGAAAGTAGGGAAATGAATTGGATTATTGTTATGAGAGCAGACACAGGGAGAGGGCTCAGTGAAAGAGCCTCTATAAAACCCCTACTAAAAAGTAGGTGAATAAATAAATGAAAAGGTCTAGTCAGTAGATGTTTTTATATTTATTTTTTATAATATGTATATATGAATGTGATTTATTTGTATGAAATGTAAATTTTAGACCTGTATTCCTTTTTAATATATCAATTTTAGATTTGTGCTATATAGCTTTAACTTAATTACTTTGACATAAGAAAGCCTGTGATTGGGTGTAAGAAATATGAATTTGTTTAAATAAGAGATAGAATGCATAGCTGTTATAAGGTCTGATGAAACTATTTAGCGAAAGCACTTACCAACGTTTTTAATTTGTCTAAATTTATGTTAAAGAAAGCTGATAGAGTGCCTGGTTGTTTCATTACCTTATTGGACTGTGGATAGATATAGATATATATATATATAGAAATGGATACATAGATATACACACATACACAGTATATTTAAGTATAGACATAGCACCTGCAGCTATATTTTTTATATTTTTGGGTATTTCTGAATAAAGCCATAGCTCAGAGTGTGAGTTATACACTTCTAAAATTTGTCTTCTGTTTGTTATGTGTGTTGTCACCTTCTTGTTTTATTTTTAGTTTCAGTGCTTTAACAGTACTTACAAGTCTTGCATGTTATCAGAGCAAGAACATTACCTTCACATTACAGTAACCTGACCACTCAAATGCTGCTTGATAACAACTGGGAAGACTTGTTTCTTTGTTGATTATACAGAATGAAGTTGTCACCCCCCTCACTTGTTGCCATTACTGTTTATACTTTGATACAGGCTGTGTGCCATCTGTGGGTTTGCTTTAGAAAGATACTAATGACAGGAAGGTTTTCTAGTTATCCTGTGCTGGATCTTTCTTCCATATCCTAGAGTTTTGGTGGCACAGTCTAAACTGTGGTGCATTTTCCTTAGTCTGATTTGATGCTTTGTACTCTATATAGAAATATATAAATGAAGGAAAATTTCATGTTCAATTTTAAAAGCGTCATTACTGAATAAATGCAACAAGTCACATGAGACAGACTTTGCAGCAGTTCTGTGTTTTAAGAGAAGTGGATGCCATCTTTGTATAAAAAATGTGCGAGACCAGGGGAGCAGTTGGAAGACATTGTACTTAAAGGAGTTATGATAGCTTCCGAGACTCCGATCACTGCAGATCAATATACGTAGCACACAGTGACACAGCAGATAGCATGTCACCTTCCCGGTCTGTATCACGGCATCGAAAACTCATTTCTTCTAATGGCTTTTCAGTTGAAAATGCTGTTAATAGAAATTTCTTTTGTTAGATCACAGTACATTGAAGATTGGAACATTTGCCCTTTCCTCACTGTAGTGCAATCTCAGAGTTTGTATGTATATTGGGGGGGATGTGCAGCCCCCCTCAAGAGCAATTTTTATTAACGGCATTTTTGATTGAAAAGCCATTGGAAGAAATGAGTTTTCGGTGTCATGATATAGACCCCACCTTTCCTACTGAGGTACCTTCTCTTCAAAGTCTGCATGTCCTCCTTGTGTTCACGTGGGTTTCCTCTGGGTGCTGCGGTTTCATTCCACATTCCAAAAACATACTGTAGATGGATTGGACACTCTAAATTGGCCTTGGGTGTGAGTATGCATGAGTGTGTGTGTGGTGTGGATGAACTACTGCGGCAGGGCTAGCCACCCAACGGTGTAAACCTTTGCTCTCGATGATTGTCATTGTGGAAGTGACACCCTGACACCATGTGCAGAAATGGGGAAAAAGGGGTTGTGGAAGAATGAATGAATGGAATACTATGCATTGCAGTAGAGAGAATAACAGTGAAACTAATGCAGAGGTACTTTGGTCCTACTACTACTTCTGTATGAGTTTGTTTCTAGTAAGTTATGAATTTTTTAAGATGGCTAAAGAGACATTGGATAGAAGTGTTGCTGTCCACACTGTTTACTGTATTATGACAAGTCCTTCAGCACAGTTCTGTATGGAAGTATTATTGATAAGCCAGTTATTCTAAATGCAGATGGACCTGTTTCTCTTGGGTCAAACAGTGATTAAGTGATGCATTGCACTTCTCTGCACCTTTCTGATTGCAACTAGATAAAGTTTCATTTAGTCAAATTCAGCTTGATGATGTTGAATGTCTCAATAATTTGTTTTTCATATAAATTTTACTATTTTGCACTAGCACTGTTTTGATAGTGGCACAAACACACAAAAAAGGAAAATCTGAAGTTGATACTAATAAATCTACATGATGTGGTGGCCACCCTGCAAAAAAACATTTAACTTTTACTATCATGTTGAATTCCTGACTGATCCAAGTCTGTGAATAGGCTCTTTGCCGATCTGTAATTCGACAAGTCATAGTGGAAACAATACAGAGCATTAAGTCTACACAGGAGACTGTGATGGACTATGAGAGTAGCCAGAATTATCCTTACTAGGCTTTCTACCAGGTGCTGTACTGTTTTGAATATTTTTCTGTCCTCAGGCCAGGAAGTGCAATACTGGAGCTGTATGTTTGCAGACCTCTACAAACTCTAAAGTCCCACTTAATCATGTGGGATTGCTCCATGAGGGATCATATGATAGGCATACCTGGTGTAACAGCAGTGAGGCACATCTTGGAAGCCATGAGGTGTTACACACTCAGATTTGGAAAAAAAAAGGATGCTAATTCCAAATACAAGAAAGAGGGATGACCACTTATCATAGTCTGACAAATAAGAAACTCATAGAATTGCTCCAAGCTAAAACAAAAAGCTTGTTAATGGGAGTATGGATGTCTCCTCAGAACACTGAAAAACATCAATACAAAAGGAGGAGCCAACACTCCATGGAATCTGCAACAGCAAATAAATATATTGGACTGGGAGAGGTGAAAGACAAAAGCCAGTTTCAGCTTTAGGAAACTCCATTAGTTGCATAACTCATCACCTCAAGAACACTGTTTAATCAGTAAATTAAACAAACCATAAAGTCAAGTGAACCAGTATCCATGCATTATTAATATGAGGTAGTAATCCATTCTTACCATGTTAAAGTGGTCACATACAATAATTTCATCCTAAATGTATCGAAATAACATTCTTTAGATGGAATTAAAGGATTTATTGAAATGTTTTGTGAAAGAGGTTATGAGCTCAGCAAATTAGAATGTACGGCTGCTGAGATCATACATAAAAAGAACAAAGCCTTTCCCCCTATTTTGTTGGCTAGTGTTCCTATTAAAATATCTGGGGTTGACACAAACAGTTATAGAAGTAGTTTTGTTTTACAAATGACAATGAATGATTCTAATGTTCGAAATATTGTCTTGGATATTTGGAGAATTTTTAAAGGTAACCCTGAGATTTACAAAACTGTAGGTCCTGTTCCCATTTTCATTTATAAGAAGTCCAGTATTTGGAATCTGAGAGCACCAAAATACTTACACCGCACGCTAACAAAGCTGAAGGCATGTATAGGTGTGTTTTTTGTAGTACATGTAACTTTATATTGCAAGGTCCTGATATTTTTTGACACATCTAGATGGGTCTTTTAGAATTAATGAGCATGTTGATTGCAATTCCCTGGGGCTTGTATACATTGTCATCTGTTCAGTGTGAAGCATTTTATGTGGGCATGACTACCTGCAAGCTGTCTAAAAGGATTAGGGAACATTTACATTCTTTCAAAACAAAGGATGTAAATGGTGCTGTTTTTAACACACTCTGGTTTGCAAGCTTTTTAAGAAATTCTTTTTTTTTTCTTTTCTAGCGCGTGTAGCATTTGATTGGGGGGGGTGTTTAAAGAACAGTCTTCAGAAGAGGGAAACTTTATGGCATTTAAAGATTGCAGGCTGATAAATGTCCAGGATTAAATGAAACTGTTGACGTTAAATGTTTTTTAAATAACAAAATGTATGCCATTTAAGTTTTTAAGCATTGTTTCTTTAAATCTGGATGAACGGAGTTGTTTAATTAATGTTGTTGTCTTTCTGTTGGCTAATTATAATTTAAAAGTAATAAGGTTCAATGTAACTTTATTCTGAGGAATTCCTGTGTTGGATGAAAGCGCTAATGAAATGAAAGTTCTTGTTCTTCTATGGTGTCACTCCTGGGTGATTTTTTTAACATTCTACTTTCCTGTGAACCTTTAATAATATTAAAATAAATAAGGATTTGTCCCAGACGAGTAGCGTATTGGACTGGTGTGGTGTAGTAGTAGAGAACCATATCCCAAAATTCATGTTCACGAGTTTGAGGCCTGAGGCTCAAATTGTTACTCCACTTCCTACAAGCTGTCCTCCCCCAGGAGAATGTCGATGTCTGCGCACTTACTGAGACATGGTTTAAAGCTACATATAGCACACTGGCAATGCAGGGTTATAATTCCTTCCACACATATAGACCAACTGCTGCCCAAGAAGGGAAAAACATGGAGGTGTCCCAATTTCTATCAAAAACAAGTGCACCTCAAGGCTGGTTTAACAGTTTGATGCACTTGATATTCTCCATGTGCAAATTATTGTAGGTAAAGTCCCATACCGTATTGTTGTAAGCTCTAGGTCCCTCTCTATGATCCAGGAAACCCATAACACATATTTAAATGTACTGGAAACACTATCCATTCAACCCAATACTGTCTTCTTGGGCAACTTTAAGTTCCCCACTATAAACTGGTAATCATACATAACTGCAAACATATAGGTCCAGAGATTCCTGGACTTTATAAACATAGACATCCTATACCCACTAGGTGGTGCTAACATCCTTGACCTGGTCCTCACCATATAGGAGAAAGTTGCACCCCCCCCCACACACACACCCGGGCTCCTACTGTAATATCTTCGCTGGTCAGGTCAGACCATAAAGCTGTCTCCTTTCAAATACATGGGTCCAGGCTTTTATTTCTAACTTTGGAACTTTTAGGAATTATTTCTAAGGCAAACTTCCTAATTACTTCCATGATGGCTGCACACTGATCAACACCTTGTATTCTGCTCTCCCATTGTGAAAACAAAACACCAGCCAGTGATATTGTCAGATTGAGAAAAATTCAGTTAATGGCTAGTAAGTTTACTGCCTGGATGCCTGCAAAGAAGAAACTAAGAGAGCCTGAAAGAAAATAAACTAGAAAAGGTGAATTAGAAATACTGACTGGGAAGAATCTTGCAGCAGTTCAGCAAAAAGTAGTTCAAGTTCCAGTTTTGTTGCAAGACATGGCTTCCAGTAATGTAGAGGAAAAAAGTAAGTCAGATGTGCTCAGAGCTGATTAAAGTAAATGAAATATTGAAGGAGTATATCGAAATAAAAGTGGAAGAAGCTTTAAACTATATTCAGATGAGCTGATAAAAGTACAAAAATCAGAGGTCGAAATGAAGAAAAGGCTGGTTGAGTGTGAGACTGCTCAAGAAGAGATGTTTCAAAAAATGGTAAAATTAGAGGACTGATAATTTATGGAAAATGAGATTTTCTACTATACTAGAGTAACTAGAAGGAGTCGAATGTATTAATTTGAAGGCACAAATAAGCAACTGAACTGGCATTCCACAGCAGAAAATGTTAATTGAAAGGGCTCCCCATGTGTGTTCTCCAAATCTGGCTATGAGAAAGCAGCCAAAACCCTTATTAGTAAAGATGCAAACCTACCAGCAGGAAGAGTTGACTGACAAAAACCGGTGGCAGAAGGGCAAAGTATTAAAAGTTGGAGAGAGTAGAGTATTTGTGGAAAACGATTATTCACTGCATAGCAGGCAGAAGAGAAACGCATTTATCCCACTAGTCAGGGAATGTAAATAGGCAGGTGTGAGAGTCAAGCTGCTGTATCCAGCTGTCATCCGAATATATTTTTCCCGAAGGATCAAAGTCAGATTTGATGCAATACAGGCTAAGGAGGAAATGTAAATGTTTCTCCAACAAAAATGAGCCATCAAACAGAAGGGGATGTTGCTTTTCATTCTTATAATACAATAAAAGCACAAGAAAAATGCATGAGAGAGAGAGAAAAGCATTGGAGTTGACCAGAAGAATCGTGAGTACCAAGAAATTGAACCCAAATCTCTAGTTGGGAGAGGAAGATCAACAGAAAGAAAATCAGCAAAACAGAAATTAGTAAATACATGTGATATTGCAATACAACTTGTGATGATGTGAAGTATTGCCAGCTGTGCCAGGAGAAGTAAGGCAATGGATGTGTAACATATGCCAGCATAGCTAGCTGGAGTTTAGTAAAGAATTGTATGCCATTTGTATGTCAGACTGATTTTGTACAGGGGTGTGTATTGAAAATGTTGTAAAACTGCTTGTGTTAAAAATGTAACAGCGAGTCCTGCAGGACAGAAAGGAAATGCACCTGTATGTTAGACTTTATTGTAACTGTTGAAATGAGTATATTGTAACAGAGGGTACTGGAAGAGAAGAAGTTAATTTCAGTCCAGCTAACTTGTAAAATAGTCTGAAATTAAATTACTTGTTAGGTCATAAAGATATTGTATCTTACAGTTCTGATTGCAGCCAGAGGCAAAATGTCTGTGAAAAACAGGACTAGGAATCCTACTGCATTGTCCTTAGGGGTGAACTAATTGCTACCCTGGAAGGGTGGAAGTTTTTGAAATGGTTTTATAGCTTCCAGATGGTATAATACATCTTAGCAATACTCTGTGTGTATGTATTATGACACATATGTGCTAGATTCTGGTTCAGTTTTTTAGTAGAGGGGGTAATATGGGAACCAGAGTCAGATGACCAAATGTGATGTCATTCTGTAGCCAACATTGAAATGACATTTAGATATTGGTGAGAGGTATCACTTAATTGGGAGATGGAGATGAACAGAAAGAAAACCAGCAACAAAAAAATTAATGAATACATGTGATACTGTAAAGCAGACATTCCACCCGGTCAAAAGGACTACGCAATATAAGATACTCAAGTTGATAGAAAAAAAGCGTCATCCAAGATGTCCCCGCAGACCAGATTGGATCCAGAACTTACTCAAGGTTCCTTTTATTACCAAAAAAGACAGGGGACTGGAGACCTATTCTGGATCTCCGCAAATTAAACAAATCTGTGAAGAAGTCCAAAATTCCGGATGGTGACACTGCAGTCAATATTTCCCTTTATAGGGAAAGACGATTGGATATGCCCACTAGATCTCCAGGATGTGTATTACCACATAAAAATGGACAAGCGGTCCAGGAGATATTTACACTTTTGGCTGGGAGCCAGTCATTACCAGTTTCAAGTCCTGCTCTTTGGTCTCACTACAGCCCCCAGAGTGTTCACCAAATGCATGGCAGTGGTCACAGCTCACTTGAGACGTCAGAGATTCCAGGTGTTTCTATACCTAGATGACTGGCTCCTAACCGCCGCCACCAAGCATCTACTTCTGCAGGCAAGGGATGAGACTATGCATCTTTGCACCAGGCTAGGCATTACAGTAAACTTAAAAAATCTGCCTTGTTGCCTTCTCAGCATATTACTTTCTTAGGCGTAGAACTGGATTCAAAGCAGATGCTGACAAAACTTACCTACAAAAGAATTCACTCCCTACATCTTCAAGTGAAGATATTGATATCAAAAAGAAAGGTTCAAGCCAGGATGGTGTTACTAGTTCTGGGTACCATGGCAGCTGCGATTCTTTTAGTTCCCCTAGCATGACTACACATGCAGGTTCTACAATGGTTACTCTTTTGCCCAGTGGTCCATGCAGAATCTTCCTCTATCACACCCAGATAGTCATTACGGAGTCATGCAAGAAAGATCTTCTCTGGTGGTTGCAGACAGACCAGTTGTACCTAGGCCACCCCTTTGTTTTTCCACAACCAACAGCAGTACTGACCACCAATGCTTCCCAGATCAGGGGGGGGGGGCATTATCTGAGAATGACAGTACAAAGTTTATGGCAGGAACACGAGAGCCACTTGCACATCAATGTCCTGGAGATGAGAGCCACGCTGTATGCATTGCAGGCATTTCAAGAGTCTCTTCTGATAGGAACAGTTGCAATTCAAACAGACAACATGTCAGTGGTATGGTACGTAAACAAGTAAGGAGGAACCAAGTCATATCCCCTATGTCGAGAGGCACAACAAGTACGGTAACGGGCAATCACTTCTCAACATTTTCTGATAGCAACGCACGTCCCGGGGAAGTCCAACGTGATGGCGGACAAACTCATCAGAGCTGTTCTGTTGCCTCATGAGTGGTCCCTCAAACCAGAAGTTGTGGGAGAGATCTTCCAGAAATGGGGCCAGTCCTTACTGCGATCTTTTTGCCACCTCCATGAATGCTAAATGCAGCTGCTACTTTGCCCTCATTCCTCCTCCGGGGAAATCACCGAAGGATGCACTTGCCCATGATTGGTCCCCAGGACTACTTTATGCTTTCCCCCCTTCCCATTAATACCCAAAGCATTACAGAAAGCCAGCATGTTGAAAACCACTGTGATTCTCATTGCACCTTACCGGCTTTGACAAGTTTGGTTCCCTTTTCTCTGGACCCACTTACTGGAGGAACCGTGGATTCTGGATCCAGCTCCAGACCTTTTGACCCACTCATCAGGAGCATTCCATCCGTCCATCCAAAACACTCAAGTTGACAACATGGCTGTTCTAATCCCATGTTTAGCCAGATGTTACAAAATTTCCCCTGCAGCTAAGTATATCTTAGTCTCTTCCCACAAACCGTCTGAGAAAACTATATTCAAGTAAATGGAAAACATTTTCTTATTGGGCTGTTAAACACAATGTAGAACCTTTTACGGCCCCTATTTCCACAATTCTAGAATTTCTGTCCAAGCTTTTTGAAGGAGGAGTAGCAGCAGCCACTATCAAGAGTTCAGCTGGCAGCTATCTCGAATTTTCATACTGGCGAGATGGGAATGCCTATAATGTCTCCCAGATTATGCAAGGCTTTTCTGAGAGATACCTTCTTGCTCAGACCCCCGATCAGAGACTCTCCAAGTCCTTGGGACCTTTAATTTTGGGCTGTCTGCATTGGTTTTGCCACCCTTTGAACCCACAGCATCTTGTGATATGAAGTTTTTATCCTGGAAAACTCTTTTCTTGGTAGCTATTACTTCTGCCAGACAGGTGTCAGAACTTTAAGCTCTCTCTATATGCCCGCCTTATATAGTCTTTTCACAAAGACAGAGTATCATTAAGAAATAATCCCTCATTTCTACCAAAGGTTTGTTCAGAAAACTGTCTAAATCAGTCTATAGATTTGCCTGTGTTCTTTCTGAATTATACTGACAAGGCAGAGTATACATCACATCAGTTAGATGTACACAGACAGCTTTGCTTCTGTTTGCATAGGACCAAAGACTTCAGAAAGTCAGATCAGATTTTTGTGTCCTTTTCGGACAAGAGAAAAGGATTGCCAGTCTCGAAAGTGACTTTGTCCAAATGGCTTATGGGTTGCATTTCCTTTTCATACACTAAGAGTAATAGACAATTATCAGGTAAAGTAAAAGGTCATTCCACAAGAGCAGTTTCAACGTCTTCTGCTTTTCAGACTAGGCTCCTCATGGACACTGTTTGTGCAGCTGCCACATGGGTGAGATCTCATACCTTTATTACTCATTACAGAGTAGATGTGGCCTCCCGGAACAGGTCTTCCTTTGGTTCCACTGTATTAAGAAGTCTTTCCTCTTGAGCCACCTTAGGGTAAAGGTGCTAGGGATGCTGTCCCAACCAGCAAGAATTACAATTAGATAGGACAACATAACATTAAGTTATGTACTCACCATTACGTTCCATGTTTGTTGTCCATCTCGCCTATATTCTTACGTTCCACCCACCTTCCCCCTCCTTTGTTCTTGAAGGAACGAGTGGATAATCTTATTGCTATGTATATAGTTATGATGGTTTGGAGTCTTTGATTATCCTTTTTAGATAATTGGTATGTTATACTATGTGAGCATACTAAGTTAGTGTTTTGCTTGCAAACAAGATCTGCGGATTTTACCAGATGCATCAAGGGATAAGGGTTAGCCTCGAGCTAGTGGAAGCTCTCTAGCTTTGGTATTCGGCCAAGGTGTAACCAATGCTCTGTTCCAAACCCAACCAGCAAGAATATAGGCAAGATGGACAACAAACTTGGAACGTTATGGTGAGTACATAACTTCTTATTTTGGGAGTGTAATGAATTGGTAGTCTTAAAAATTCCCATAGAGTACTTTGTTATGAATACTGAGTGAATAAATGAGTGTAACTAAGGAAATGATTTTTTGAGCTGTGATACAAGATCTGAATTACCTAGACATATAGTAAGGCCTTGTTAAGTTTTATTCTGGTGGCTGCTGAAAAAGCAGTTACTAGGAAAAGGATGTCAAAATCTAAACCAGCTAAACTTGAAGTAGTGAATATTATAACAGAGATAAAAGAACATGAATTGGGATATTTAAGAAAGGGTAGGAGTAAATTACTTGGGGAAAAATGTTTTGTACGGGGAATGAGGTTTAAGAGAAGAAGGGAATTGAATAATTTGCGTAGTGTTTAGATTATATGAGATATAACCATATGTGTGATATATAATGTTTATAAATGTGAACTTGTTACTACAGCTTGTTTACTTTTATATAAATGAAAGTTTGCCTGTGTCACAAGTGATAATTCAATTCTTCTTCTTCTTTCTGCTTTTCCCGGTTAGGGGTCACCACAGCGGATCATCTGTCTGCTCATGATTGGCAGTGGAGTTTTACGGTGTCGAGTTGCCAGCCTGGTGCCCAACCTTCCACAGAAGGCACACATGCACACACTCACACCTAGGGCCAATTTGGAGTGTCCAGTCCACCTACTGCATGTCTTTGGGATGTGGGAGGAAACCGGAGCACCCGGAGGAAACCCACGTGACCACAGGGAGGACATGCAGTCTCCGCACAGAAGGCACCCCAGCTGAGAATCGAACTGGAGAACCTCTTGCTGTGAGGCGGCAATGCTAACCACTGCACCACCGTGGCCGCCCTACAAGTGATAATTCAATAAACATGTTAAAAAAAAAAATGGAAGCTTCCTACTGTTAAGTGATACCCTAGCAAAATTTCAAGCTCCCAAATCCCTAAGAACAATGCTGCCTATGCAGAACTCTTCTTAAAAAGACTCTACAATCATGTAAATGGCTGCATAGAGATAACTGCACCTACCCTGAAAACTCAGAACACAAGCCACCGTGGTAAAATCTCAACATCAACAAGTTTTATAACAGAAGGAAGGAAACTGTGGCAAAAATTAGGAAGTGCAATGTTCAACAAGATAAAAACTTCTAAACAAGCAACCCTGGGGGCTAATCAAGTCTACCAAAGCCATATTTGAGGTAAAAATAGCCTCTCAGTCAAAGGTAACTACAAGGCATGTTTCAGTGTTGATGCATGTCCATGAGAGTGGCCTTACAACCGACCCAGGTAATTGCAGACCTATCAGCCTTGCAAGCTTCATCTGCTATGCTATGGAATGCATTATAACTTGCCTCATAAACTGTGATATCCAGCATCTTATTAGACTTGACGCCCAGCAATTTGGCTTTGTGAAGCGTAAATGCTATCTATTTAATTTAGTAAACTTCTTCAAAAGGGTTATATAGGCTTAGATGGTAACCATGCAGTACATGAAGTCCATCTTGGCCTGGCCGAGGCCTTCAACAACATTCCTCATGCTGGTATCATATAAAAGCTAAATGAATTAAAAAAAACATCTGATATGTGGTAAGATTGATAACAAATTGACTGAAAGGCAGAACCCACACAGTGTGAGTTGCAGGTGCATCAGGCAATATGAAAGTCACCTTTGGTGTACCCCTTGGGGCTTGGTGCTGCAACCTCTCCTTTTTGGTATTTAATTCTCGGGTCTCCAACAGAGAGCAAAGACCTCCGCCTAGCAAAGTGTGCAGATGACTGCAAACTGAGATTTGCTGTTAAGTTGCCCTATGATACCCAAACCCTCCAGAATGAATTATCCAGAGTAAAATCTTGGTTTGTTAAAACAGGTTCACATTAAATGGTAAAAAGTGTAGTATCATCTCTTTTGGTAGATAACCCCTCCTCTCATACTCTGATAACACACCACTACAAAATGGCCATCATGTGACAATGATTTGTCTGAAATTCCTGTACTTAGCCCATCTAATTGTCAAAGGAATATTGTCAAGGTATAAAGAGATAATCATTCTGTTATACTCAGCATTGATCAGGCCCAGTTGTCTGTAGAGTGCCCATTTGGGGTGTATTTCATTAAACATATCAAACGATTAGAAAGACCTCGAGGGTTCCTAACGTAAAAGGTCACAGGCCACTGAGTTGCCAAGAGAGGCTGGAAACTGCATATCTTTGTTCAGTGTCTTTATAGACTTTTGCTTGGAAATATCTGTCTTGCTTACCATGCCATTAGAGATTAGATTGTCCTGGATCTCCTTTTTCTCTGAAGTCCAGTATCTCCACCAGTACTAGAACCAGGGACCTAGATCTCCACCACCGGAAAAAGAAAACATGGTGGTAGGAATAGGTTTATAACACAGCAACTCCAAACCTGTGGAATAAACTTCCCCTGCATATTAAGCAGTGTGACTCACTATTTTCCTTTAAACGTAGACTAGATGACTGGATGGTTATACACAAATTTCCTTCAGGATTTACTGGTATGGCCTTCCTGTATCTGTCTGAAATGTTTGTCTGCTGAGAAGCTGTGACTGATTTCATCCTCTCCTATAAACAAAAGTACATCTTGCAGGTACAAATTCTGAAAATATCAGTTTTCACTAAATATTGACCAGTACATCTGTATCGTATCTTCAACTTTATGAATATTATTACTATAGGAGATAAGTCTTGAGACTTTCAGAAGTAAAGCCTGGGCTTTTATCCCAGTACTGTAATAAATCACTGTGAGACATAGTCAGCCAATAGCATAGTATCCTCAATTAAGACCAGCTTATAAACTCTGTGTAGAAACCTAAGTTTCAGGTTGCTGTAAAGTGACTTCTAATCTGCTCTTGAGAAGTTTATATGTTTAATATGCATAAATTGAGTCTTTTGTATATTTGTAATTGTGTCTTGGATGACAACTCTGAGCATGTACTAATGTAGTCTTTGAAAAAGACTTTCTGTACAATGCTGTATTTAAAGTAATATCTAACAAACATGTCACCTGGACATCTAAGAAATCAGTAGTAAAGTATTGTGTCTTTAATGTGAACTGTATCAAAGCCAGCCTTATTTAAATAAATAAAAAAAATAAACAAGTCTGTGTCACCTACTCTTGCCAAATAAGCCAGTGATAATCCAAAAACACAATTCTGATTTAATATGAATCCAAAAATAAATTCGAGGTGATAGTATGTTAAAAAACATAAATAATTGTAAATGGGAGCAAAATGTGCCTCCATTGCTGTACCACAAAAGTGTAAATAGCATTCACTCTGGTAGTAAAGGCATTCTTGGTATGAGCAGTTTCATCCAACTGTATAAATCTCTAAATTCAAATGCATGTAAAGCAGTCACAGCCAAAAGTTGTGCCTCAAGACCCACCTCATGAGGTATGTTCATGTACATTTCCTTAACATCAAGGTTACATAACCAACAATAACTCTCTAATTTAGTATTAGCACTCAATACTCTTTGAGTCTGGAGTGGACATGATTCACTCAATAAGGGTTTAAGACAAAAACTTCATTACTGCAGCACAGGTTAAAGCTGCATTGTCCCAGGCCAAGAATACAGCTTCCATGGGACTCGACAATATGCCTGGATGTGTTCTACATGAACTACAAAGTGAACTGGCACCACATCTGTGTGCCCTGTTCAATCACAGCCTCACCTCAGGCTTTGTCCCTACCGAATGGCACACTGCTACAGTCACCCCTCTGCATAAAGGGGGAGCGACTACAGACCCTGGGAATTGTCTCCCCATTAGCCTGACTAATCTGATATGTAAGGCTATGGAGCGCATCATCATAGAACTAATTAACAAGGATATAAGGAATCTCCAAACTCTAGGTCCCATGCAATTTGGTTTTGTGAAAGGTAGATCATGCCTGCTCAACCTGGTTGACCTCTTTGATTCAGTTACTAGAGCTGTGGATGAGGGCAAGGCAGTTCATACAGCCTACCTTGATCTGGCCAAGGCCTTTGATACCATTCCCCACTCAGGAATTATTGATAAACTCGCCAAACTTGACATCAACCCCTATATCACTAGGTGGGTTGCAAACTGGCTCACAGATAGAGCCCATAGTGTGAAAGCAGCAGACTCAGGTCAGACTGCTGACCAGTCACAAGTGGAGTCCTACAGGGATCTATCCTGGGTTCTCTCCTATTTGGCATGTACGTCTCAGAAATCCAGGCCAACACGGAGAGACTCTGGCTGACCAAGTTCACAGACTGCTGCAAGCTGGGAGCCATTATTAACTCCCCAAGTGATGTAGACATCCTACAGAAAGGCCTCACTGAGTCCAAGGACTGATGTCATAACCATGGCCTTAAGCTTAATACCAAAAAAATGCGTTGTCATCCTGTTTGGGAAAAATTGTTCCCACTACTTACACATTAATGGGAGCCAACTAAACACGGAAGGCGTTATAAGAGATCGAGGACACAGGTTGACAGCAACCTCTCGTTCGACCACCACATTGTCACTGTGGTCAGAAAGTCCTTCTGTGTGGTACATCTCGTTACCAAGGGTTTGGCATCCAGGAAGAAAGAGGTCATCATCTCTCTCCACTCTTCCCTCATTAGGCCAGTCATAGAGTATAATGCACCATTTGGCATGTACCTCACTAGACATCTGCAACAGCTGGAAAGGCCACAAAAGTACCTCACGAAGAGGATTCTAGGCCTTAAACACATGTCCTAGATGGATAGACTCAAAACAACTGCAGCTATTCTCTGTCTCATATCGTCTAAGAGGCAATCTCTACTTGACTTACAAAGCCATGTCTGACCCAGCTCTGTTAGAAATGCTACATCTAAAGAAATCCCAATCCCTCCGCACCATACACTCCAGAGACCTCAACCTCATTACCACAATCAACAGAACATGCTGGCGGGACAGGTTCATAACCCAAAGACTGCCCATGCTCTGGAATAGACTTCTCATACATGTCAAGCAGAGCACCAAACTGTCCCTCTTCAAGAGAAATCTTGATGAGTGGATGGGAAATAGAAAGTTCACTCTGGGGATCACTCCAGTGGCTCTGCTTGATAGAGGCACTGGCAGCTAACATCGGGTGGCACCATGCCAGGGCACTTCTATGGGCAAGGCTTATAAAGGCTCTAGGACCATTAACCTAGTAAACACCTATGAGCCTATAAACCTAAATCTAAGGGGATGTGATTCCTGTCCTATTTAAAAGTCTCCATAAAAGCCCGGTCCATAAACTGAGTCTTTTATATATTTATAATCATATGTCCTGGATGACAACTCTGAGCATGTAATAATGTAGTCTTTGAAAAAGACTTTATATACAATGCTGAATTTAAAGTACTGTCTAACAAACATGTCACCTGGACATCTAAGAAATCAGTAAAGTATTGTGCCTTTAATGTGAAATCTGTATCAAAACCAGACTCATTTAAATAAATAAAAAAAATAAATAAATAAGTCTCGGTCACCTACTCCTGCCAAGTAAGCCAGTGATAATCCAAAAAACACAATTCTGGTTTAATATGAATCCAAAAAATAAATTGGAGGTGATAGTATGTTAAACATAAATAATTGTAAATGGGGGCAAAATGTGTCTCCATTGCTGTACCACAAAAGTGTAAATACCATTCACTCTGGTAGTAAAAGCATTCCTGGTATGAGCAGTTTCAGCCAGCTGTATAAATCTCTAAATTCAAATGCATATGTCACAGCCAAAATGTGTGCCTCAAGACCCACCTCATGAGGTATGTTCATGTACATTTCCTTAACATCAAGACTACATAACCAACAATCACTCTCTAATTTAGTGTTGGCACCAAATATTTAATATTCCCGTTGAGTCTTGAGTGGACATGACTCACTCAGTAAGGGTTTAAGATAAAAGCTTCAGTGAAATCCAATAGGAGGTTCTGTAATGGAGCCCTTGCCCAGTACACTGGGTATCTCATGGAGATTAACCAATGTTTTATGGATCTTTGGTAAAATATAGAAGATTTTTGAGGTTTTGCGTCTCCACAGATTTACTCCTCAGATCTCCAAGCAGAGATCCAATACCTCTGGCTAACTGTTTCCCTATGTAAGGATTGTGTAGTTTAGAGATTCAGCTATCCATTTTGTTAAACTGTTCAGTTGATCATTTTCCAACCTTAAATAAAACTTGCCAGCAGAAAGTAATTTCCTAACCTCTGCTTCATATGCATGTATACCACAATTGCTTCCCCCTTATCAGCTTGTTTTATAACCAGATCTTTTCTGCAGCTTGAATGATGTAGTGCCTTAAACTCATCATCTGAGAGATTCTTGTTGCAATTAGAGAAAACATTCAGAGATTCGTTATGTAACTCACATTGCAGAAGATGCAAAGGGCCTCATTGTTGGGATGGTCAGTGAGGTTAAAGGTGGACAGATTAAAGGTTAAGGGACTATATCCTATTTTGCCCCTTTTCACCTTCATCTTTAAATAATTAGCTAAATTTTAACTTTATATAAAATGTTTTCAAATTGGAAATGACCTTGAATTCAGACACACGAGGGTATAAATGAAAAATGTTTATTAAGTTATCTGTGATGGGCCATAGATTGAATAGCTAATGAAATATTTACAACAAAATCATTTACTTCATTATTACAATCTAAAGATGTATATTCAGCAGTCTTTGAAAAGCTAAGGTAACGTTGCCATGTTTCCTGCTTTCAGACTGGATAATGGAAAAGAGTGGCAAAGTAAGAGAAGAGTGAAAATAAAAAAAGTAAAATGTGCATTTGATGTAGCTCCACGGGGCAGCATTTACTGCAACTCAGCTAACATTTAGCTACGAGTACTAGACGTATCACCTTACAGTGGTAAATCACAGAACAGCCAGTCCCGTAGTTTAGCAGTGCAGTCTAGGTTTTTTTAATTGTACCTGTAGACCATTTAGGATGTTCTGTGCCAACAGCTTGCTCTGGGGCTCCTGTGCTTTTTATTGAATTGCTGCCAGCGATATCTTAGTCACAAGTACCCCTCGTGGCTAAGTTTAAGTGCAAGTATCACCCCTTAATGTTTGCACCATTTCTGTCACCATTTAGCCTATTTACAATGAACTTGCATGATTTAAAAAAAAAAAAAAAAAGTAAACATTATAGGAGACCGTCCCTCTTCCTAGATCACGATGTTTGACCAGATACTCAGAACGCTTCATGTTAATTACATTTATACATTTACTCTTGCTCTTGCCACTGCATTTATGGCTGAAAATGATCCACAGTGTCAGTTTACTTATTCAGTTAATCTTAATTAAAAAATTTGTATTGCTTTCTGAGCATGTACCATACTTACATTGTGTACGTGAAAGAAGTACCAGTAGAAGTAACATTTTTTTCTGCTATAATAAGGTTGCTTGTCTCTCTTTTCATGTAGACCCTCAAATACCTGTCTAAAACACCATGCAAGCTCCAGAGTCCAGAAATTCTAAGGGAGTTTCTTACTGCAATGATGGATCACAAATTGACCAGGTAGCTAAATCTTAAATTATTTTCTAAAAATGCATAAACTAAAACTCCTTGTGAAAGCCATTCTTAATTCTGACATATAAGTTTATGTTTTCAAGAAGTTATAGGTTCAGTTCAGTTATCCAGTCAAGATTTTATCACATACTAATTGTGTGTACTTGCAGAGAGATTGTATGTGCAGATCTAATTCATGGTCTTTCTTCCTCTGCTTTCAGTAAAATGCAGCTTCTTGATTTGTACTTGTTCATTGTTTTTCTTGGACTCGCATTAAAATTAACTATATTATGCTTTCACAGTCCTGTGTAGTGTGATGTGCAGCTTTATTTATTTAATAAGATTAGATCCAGTAGGCACAGCCTCTCTCTTAGAATGACCCTGGAACACTAAGGTGAGACCCAATAATGCATTTAGTGATGATCCTCTAACACCGGTCTAATTAAAAACAATACTACAAGGATCAGTGCTGTGCTGTGCTCTTTTCAGATGTATGGGAAGAAGAAGACATCAGGATAAGTTTCCTTGATGAAAGAAAGGTAGGTGAAGCAGTGGAGGGTTGGAGGGTTTGGGAGGTAGGCAAGGTAAGGACCCAGGCTGACCATTTGGGCATAAAGATGACAATAGATGTTTAGTGAATACAAATGCAAACTACTACACTTGGGCCATGACAGCTGTAGTGTGATGTATCAACTGGGAGAGTGGTACTGATGTTGACAGGGTAGGAAAATGTTCATCTTAAGGCGTAGATCACATCTACATTAGACCAGCAGCAGAATGAGAGGGCTGTGGCAGCAGTAAGAAGAAGTACATGGGGGTATCCTCAGGGTATGGTCTCCAGAAACAAAAGACTAGTATCTCATAGGTTTATAGTTTCATAGGCAAGTACTAAGCTGCTCTTACGTGCCATTTTAAGCCTAGCCAATCTTCAAATTCAAGAGACAAACTTTGTACTTTGTGTCAGCGAAGTTAAACACCTTAACCATTGTATCAACCCCTAACCCTGTTTCCATCCCAATTTCTTCACTAGCTGGCTATGGTCAGGCCATACTGTAGTAAGTACTGGAGGACATTCAGTGAGAGGAACATAAGGATGCTTGAAAAATGTCCAGAGGAAAGTCACCAGAAGGGTCTACGTGATGGAAGAGAGTCAAGGGACTAGAAGAATCTGTGCACTTCTCACTAGAGACCAGAAGAGAATGGGAAGTGGGGAGATGCACTATGGGTGCAGAAGTTTATTCAAGAATTTAAAATGGCATTTGGCTAATAGAGAAAGGATGAAGAAAAAAGCAGGATTGGATGGAAGGTAGAATATTAGATGCCCTTAAAGGGCCATGCACAAGAGGTGAATTGTCTCTTTCTTCATGCAAAAATGTAAAGCAGGTAACTTGCTTAGAACTGAGCAGTATTTAAGTAGAGGTTGAAGTAACCAATTCATTAGCAGGTCACAGCCCTGATTTAACACTTTTTTAATTTCATTTTATATTTCAAGTATAAAATATGTCTTCTTGCTATAAACTTGGAAATAGTAGAAACTCTACTTGTAAAGTTTGTCACCCACCATCTCTATCTCGCTTGTGATAATGGTTCATTTTTTGTAGCTATAAAATGTAGTGTGTTATTGAAGATTGTTTTACCCTCTCTGGCATCTTTCTGTGTGCTCCTTCCTCCAGATTTCAGTTGAGCTCCATTCCTTCTCTTCTTTTAACAGTTATGTATTCAAAATTCCCAAGTAAAAGTGGTCAGTAAGAGACTTGTAGGCATCCACAGCAAGCAGCCTTATAAATCGTTTCGAATCTGTATAGAGTTTGATGTTCCTTTTTGAGCTGCACAGGGGAATAGTGGTTAGGATCTCTGTCTCATAGTATCAGGGTCTTGAGATAAATCTTTACCTGTGGTCACTTTCTTTGTGTTGCTTGCAAGTTCTTCTTACCTTTGTGTGGGTTTGCCTACAATGTTCCAGTTTCCTCCTATATCCTCAAAACATGTCTTTGATCAATTACTTTAAACTGCCCATAAACATTGCATTTACCATTGCTTTTGTGGTCTGTCTTCTGAGGTCCTGTTTACTTGCCTTGTTAAACTAATGAATGCGTTAAAATTAAATTAAATGTATATTAGTTGAGGCTTCTAGGTAATGTCTTAGTGAAACATGATGGCGAAAAATTTGTTGTCTTATAAAAGAGAATTCAAATAGTGACAACATGTGCACATCCATGGGTTAATGCACCTCCTCCGTGCTGCTCCTGTAAAGAGAGACTTTTCATGTTGACTTGCAAGATATGTTCTTGTGACATGTCCATTTAAGTGCCTGAATGGTGATTGTCATATTCTTTCATTTTTCAGGTGATAGAAAGAGGAAGCTTATGGTCTGTATTTAACTTCATAGGTTCATAGGTTAGTACTAGGCTAACTGCCCTTGCGAGCCATTTTCAGCCTAGCCAATTATACCCTGTGAGATTCAAACCCTGTACCTTGTGTTTGTAAGGCAAAAACCTTAACCAGTAGGCCACCTTCCTAACCCCTTGAGAGGACTCTGTGATTTTAGCTAGTATGTACCAAAATGGGTTACCTGGTACATGGTTAACGAAGAGGACATTTGTAATATGAATAAATATTATTAATAAGGTATAATTAACAGTATTAAGTAACCATTTAAAGTAGGTGCCCTACAGTATATTTATTTAGAACAGTGCCTCACCGTTATTTATATGCATGTAATATATGGGTCCGATGTCAGCTCCATACAACCTATGGGACTTTGGGTCCGACACCAGCCGATTCTAAAGTCTTTAGCGTGTCTTGGCTCTGCTTCCTTTACCCATAACTAGCTGCTCCTTTATCACCTCACATCTAGTTTGCTGTAGTTCGTGTTTTGCATCTTGGTCCTTGAATCTGCTTGGTGATTTGATTTTTGTCAAGAACCTTGTGTAGGATTGATAAGATTTCTTTTCCCTTACCCCTTAGGGTAGTGGATAGCCTTTTTTGATAGTCTTCAGTAGTGTTTGAGGTAGTTATGTTAGGTTAGGCAGTGTAGATCCTTTTTCTCCTGTACCCTTCCTGCCCTTTTCTCCCTTTTCAGGTATTCTGTATTTACTGCTCTGTATGTGTGTGCACGAGCATGTGTTTGTGTTTTTTGTGGTAGGACAGACAAGATTTTTTAAAAAAACGCATCTCCTGTGGGCACAAACTGCCTTCCCAGGATGGCCACCTTAATTGTGTTTTTTGTCTTGGGTCTGGAGCATTTTGACTCTGGTTGCTCTATCTGAAAGAGCTTCAGCTGTTGTGCTATTAAAAAGTGCAAACCAAGCTTGAGTTAAAAGGGCTTTTGCCTTTCAGCTCTTCTTCCGTTTCTGCTTCCAAGGCTTCTCCCCTGGATCGCAAGACTGGGTCTGAGAAGCCTTGGCTGTGAGATTCCAGGAATTCCACAAGGGAGCGCAAGAGGTCATCTCCAGCCTTTACCTCTGGGACAGCTCCCTTGGTTCTCCATGTCTGAAGGTCCCACATCTTTTAGCCACCTGCGTACATCAGCACTGACTTCAGCATGATGTTGAAATCAACACAAAAGACATCTGTGGCTCCGAGCATTCTGAGCCCTTTTCTGGTCAAAGGGGCACCTTCAAGCAGTGTAGTGTCCCCCTATTCTCCTTGTACTTCTCCTTACTCACTCACTAGAGTCCTCCCCATTTCCACCTCAGTTCAGAGCTTCTCTGGCTCAGATCCGGTATGTGGAGTCTTCTTCACATAGACCTTTGAAGCCCTCCACAGTGGCCTCATCTGTACAGTCATCTAGGTTGGTGGGCAGCATCAAGCAGCCTGAAATGGAGTAGATGATGCAGTCCTTTTTGCGGGCAAAGATGTTAATTAAGGCTTAAGCCCTAGGATTTCATTCAGACTCTGGGACCCTTGCCTCCATGTTTTGTGTTTCCTCCTTGGAATCTAAGGCCTTTGGAGCCAGTTGAGTTTCCACTCTCCATACTGGATCCAACATCCTGACAGTCTTCAGCTCCATCCTGTTCCTTGGTAGTTACGACCCCGACTTGTTTGGGGCTGTTGGTACCTCGGAGCCATGTCATCAAGGCTGGTGGTATCAGGGTTGATGGTTGGTGCTTCAGGATCATCACTCCCTGTCAGGGCTAGGCACTGCCCCCCCTCGGATTCAGGGTTGTCTTTAGTACCCTTGGTTTCCGGTACCCTCTGGTCCAAGAGACCCACTTTGGCCTTTGTTGTGGAGAGGATGTTCTTCTAAAGAGAAGGTTTGGATGTCTCCAACTGGCACCCCCTCCCAGTTTTCATCTGCTCTTCTGATTAGTTATCAGGCTGCTCTGGAGCAGCCTGTGTCTACTAACCTCCAGGCTGTCTCTTTGGTGGGGCAACCCCAGTCTTCTTTCTCTTCTCCAGCTTCATCAGAGCGAGAGATTTCGGGGAAGAGAAAGTGCAAGAGGAAGCACTTGGATTCTCTGGAGGAATCCCTTCCCAAAGATGCTGACTTTGAGGAAAGAGAGGGTTCCCTTAAGTCCCTGCATGATGAGGCTTCTTTTTGTGATTTAGTGGAGCTGCTTTCCTAGTGCAGGGGCTGGACCACCAAACCCCCCCTCTCTGGAGGAGTCACTTTTTCTGGAGGCCTTTGGCATAGGACCATCCACACCCTGGGTGGTTCCCCTTCCAGATGCCCTCATAGATCTGGTATTCTGGAGGGTGTGGAAGGATACCAACACAGTAGAGCCTATTCCTAGGAAGCCAGACAAAGGTCTTGCCCCCTCCCCAGACAGGCCCTCAATAGAGCAAGGTCCCAGCTGTCGATGTCATTATGGTGGCAGTAGTCACCGAAAAGAAGATTTCTGAGGAGAGCTCCTCGATATACCCCCCCAAACAGGGAATCTCGGGTGCTGGATCGATTAGGGAAGTGATCCTATGCCTCCATCCACCTGTGATTTGAGGGGTCTTAACTTCTAATCACAGTTGACAAGGCTTCAGCAAGATCTTGTCTCAGAAGTGTCAAGTACCCTCAAGACGCAGTTGTCTCTGGATATGCAAAAGAAGCTAGAGACTTTTTGTTCTCCTTGGTTTCCATCGCCAGTGTTTGAGACTCATTTCTAATGTGGGTGATGGAGCATTCAGAGCAGCAGGTTCTGGTATTTCATTGAGGTAGTATGTCTAGATCCGGTTGTGCAACTTTGTGTATTGCTTCAAATCATTCTTCATCAGTGTCCCTTTTAATGAGTCTTGTTTGTTTGGAACCAAGGTAAAGGACATGTTGATGAGGAGCAAATAAGACGGGAAGACACTGTCCGCTGCCAGAGTTCACTTTTCCACCACTACCCCCCCCCCACCCCCATCAATCATTCTGTAGGAATCAGAAAGGAGATGAGAGAGTCTTTTTCAGACAGTCAGTTCTCTTCTTAGGATACTCTTCCAGAAGGTTCCTCCCAAGGGTAGGAGGGGGATCATAAACGCTGCCCAAGGGGCAGAGGTAGTCTACATTATTACAGCTTCTGTGGGGCTTTTTCCAGTAGTCCCTTTCAGTGATCCTGAAGGGTTGCCCAACTACTCGTCTCTAGAGGCAGTTGGGAGTTGTCTAGCTCTCCACGTCAAAGCTTGGGAGGTCATCACTTTGGACGCATTGGTGTTGAGATTCATATCCAGAAGTTATGTTATTCCCTTTGTAGAACTTCCAAAATGTCTCCCAAAACATCTTACAGATGTTCCACCCCATCAGAGACTTTATGCAGCAGCAGAAATCCAAAAGCTGCTCACAAATTGAGTCATTCAAGAGGTCCCACTATACCAGATAGGATCCAGAGTCTCTTCCTGATTCTTTTTAGTACAAAAATCCAAAGAAAACAATGGACCTCAGACTACTCTTGGATCTAAGCAAGTTAAACCAGTTCATCAAAAAAGACCAAGTTCCATATGGTCACAATGCAGTCCTTATTACCACTTCTGAAGAAGGATGATTGGATGTGCTTGGACCTCAAAGATGCCTACCATCATCAAGATAGATTGGCATTCCAGAGGTTCCTTCACTTCTAGCTAGGAGCCAGTTATTACCAGTTCAGGGCCCTGTTTTGGTCTCGCCACAGAACTCCAGATGTTCACCAACTGCATGGCAGTGTTCGCAGTCTGGCTCTGGCTTCAGAAATTTCAGGTCTTACTGCATGATTGGCTTCTTACTGCCCCCAGAAGGACATCGTTGATCTCATCCAGAGACTTCTTGCTCAACTGTGCAACAACTTATGCATTATAGTCAAATGCCCCAATTGAGCCTTCAGCCTGTGCAATTTCTTAGAGCTCATTGGATGTCATCTGGACAATATCAATCAAATTGCCAGGCTCCCAAGCTCCAGTATTTTCAGTCTTTGAACTCAGGCCATGGAACCTCTGAAACATGTGGCTCATGCACTTCTAGGATTTGTGGGTCATATGACAGCATCAGTAGGACTTGTCCATCTAGCCTGATATCATATAAGGACCCTACAGTGGACTATGGCCATTCAATGGTTCCTCCAAATGCGTCCATTGGATTTCCCTTTACAGCTGTAGAGAGAGTGTTGCGAGCAGATTCGGTGTTGGCTATAGTCTCCTTTAGTAGTACAAGGGGAATTGTTTGTAATTCCTTCACCTTCACCTACGCTCACCACAGATGCTTCCCTCCTGGGGTTGGGGGGGGCATTTTGAAGGTAAAACAGTTCAAGGGTCTTGGTCTTCCACAGAGACTCAAATTCACATCAGCGTTCTAGAGATAAGGGAAGTCCTCCTAGTGCTGCAGGCTTTTCAGGATGACCTCCCCAGAGGTGTGATTTTGACGCGCACAAACAGCATGTTGGTTGTCTGGTATCCTATCAAATGGGGGGAACATGTTCTTAACCTTCTTTGCCGGGAGGCCATGAGGGTTTGGTAGTAGGTGATCTCCTCTCAGTGGTTGCTAGTGGCAACACATGTCTGGGGAAGTCCAACAGTCTGGCTGACAGCCACAGCAATGAAGGAGATTATGTGGCTCAGGAGGGACTATACTCCACTTCCTCCTTGAAGTCAATCTTGGACTTTCTAACCAAGTTGTTCAGCTCAGGCTTTAGCTTCTCTACTATCAAAAACAAGTTAGTTAGCCATTTCTTCAATTTTCATTGAGATTGATAGTACACACACCTTCTCTGTCTTTTCCAAGGTTTAAAGGTTTTCTCTTTTTTTTATCTGTGTTATAAAATATCCTTTCTTAATTCCTCCAAAGGAGTTGTCCTGGCTGGGGACTCTGTCCCATAGGTTGAATCCAGTTGGAGTAGACAATATTGGATACAAAAGTTATGGACTCACCATAAAGGTAGATCTGTGTTGTCTGGCGCTCTCTGGTTCAAACTTCCCACCCTCCTGCCCCTGACCTTCTTGATTTGGCAGATCTTTCCTTCTGTGATGACCAAAGAACAGATGTTTTTTCATTCTACTTGCTTAGAGTCTTGCGTTTCCCCTGGGTGTTTTCCTTGTATTTGTGGAAGTGGTGGGGACTAGTTGGATAGTTTGTACCATTATATTTTGACTCCTGGAACAAACTCGATCTGGGGAGTTGACGGATGAGCAAGGAGTTATGGGTAAGGGAGACATAGCCAAGACTTGATAAAGGCTTTAAAACTGGGTGATGATTATTCTGAGTCAGATCTGAAGTTCCACAGGTTGAACTAGATGGAGACAGACAACACAGATCATGATGGTGAGTACATAACATTCATTTATGTATGTAAAATATACAGTCACCAGAGTTTTATTAGTAGCAGTGTAATCTTGGCCATCCATCCTGTACTACACTCAACATTTGCTTTTCTTTTCCATATTCCATAGTAAAACGGATGGGCCTTGCAACCATATCTGACACCAAAGTTTATGGTTCTGCATTGTATTGTATTTTATGAGGTTCTTATTGCCATGCTGGCTTTGTTTTGAAAATGGTGATTATGCATTGTTTAGAAGACATTGTGAGGTTGATCAAAACTTGTAGGTTGCCTAGGAAACAGTATGCACTCAGTTTTGATACCCCCCCCCATCCTGCATAGTGGGGGCTGGGAATGTATGCAGCTTTCAATGCCAGAAGGGATTTTTTAAATGAGACATGCGCACTACCCACAGATTTGTACCGTTGTACAGCTTTGGACTGCAGAAATTTCATAAAAGTTATCGAAGGCCATTTAAAATGAATACATGTTTTTCTATGGTTCAGAAACAAGTGTAAGTTTGCATTTCTGTGCCTTTAACCAGTAAGCTATATACGTACATTACACCTGGCAGAATACTTTGAGAGACAGCTTAGTATTGGCATAATAAAACCAGTAAGGGGCATGAGCTGTGAGAGTTGTAGCACTGGTCAGCAGTGCAGGACTGGTGTAGAATAGACTTCTACTGGCGTCCCAGTGACTGGTTGCCTTGGAGTGGCTGGTAGGGCTTGGTAAGATATTCAGTCGATAAAATGAAAGAAATGGCATGGATTACAGATGAGAGATTGGCATTTAGTGGTTGCTAAATATTGCAGTAGACTGTTGGGGACAACTGGTATGTAACTTGCTGTACTACGTTCTTTATAAGAAAAGAGCCTAGCAAATGGGGGCGGGGTGTTACATGAGAGATTTTTTTATTTAAACAAAATAAAGCTGTCTCTGTTATTGTTTATTCAATTCATTGTTTATTAATTGGTCTTCTGTGTCAGACTTAACTTTTGTATATTTTTAGTCTTTTATTCTCTATGTCCCACACTGTTTTTGAACTCCAGTGTACTTTTTTGTATTTTCAGGCCACACATTCACAGATGTGAGCAGATTTAAGAAATGTAGAGAGAGCTACATGTAATCAGTCTTTTGGTGGGAGAATGTGGACATAGCTTCAGGTCATGTGTACCCTTGCCACTAGTGATACCTAGTCATGCGTACTGTAAGGGAAGCAGACTCATTAAAATATCTGGTCTATATCGCAAAATCGAATGTTGTGAATGCCGAATACTAGAAGGCCGAACCTGGTAAGTCGAAAGTTGAGAATGTCGAAGCCGCGAAACCCGAATTCTTTCCCAGGGAAAGAATTCAGTTGGCCGCTTCTGCAGCTTCAGCATTTTCAGACCGGGTTAAGGTAAGTGTACGAACGGGTAGTGACGGACTTTAGGGTTAGGGCGCAGGTCAGGTAAGTGTGCGATAGTGACAGACTTTAGGGTGCGGGTCAGGTACATGTGCAGTAGTGACGGATTTTATGGTTAGGGCGCAGGTCAGGTAAGTGTGTGGTAGTGACAGACTTTAGGGTTAGGGCGCGGGTCAGGTAAGTGTGCGGTAGTGTCAGACTTTAGGGTGTGGGTCAGGTAAGTGTGCGGTAGTGACTGACTTTAGGGTTAGGGCTGGGTTAAGGTTAGTGCATAGATAGTGGTGTGTGTTAGGTTTAGTGTAGGTTTTGAAGGTGTTTGGTGTGATTGTGTTATATGTGTGTTTTTCGGAACAGCAAATTTTTTCCCTGGGAAAAAAATCGCTGTTTTGAAGTATCGATGTTATCCAAATTTGATCTTCCTAATTCGAACTTATGGTGTTCAACATTTTGGAAGTTTGATTTCGTGATATAGACCCAAAATATCAATGGGTGAGTGAACTGAGGATTGCTCATTGTCACTCAGCTTAAAATGGAGATGTGAAAGTTGTGGAAAAGGTTTTGAAGTGCAGCAGTGGAAGATTAGGAAAAGAGCACTTTATGACTTCTAGTCTCAGCAGTTACTTGTCAATGAATTATAACTAACAGACTGCACAATATGGTGCAGTGGTTGCATTGTAAACTCACAGCAAGAGGATTTCCGGTTCGATTCTCGGCTGTGGTGCCTTCTGTGTGGAGTTTGCATGTCCTCCCTGTGTTCGTATGGGTTTCCTCCTGGTGCTACGGTTTCCTCCCACATGACATGCATCTGGAGCATTTCTCCCCGGGCCTCTGCTGAAAATTGGCTTTGTTCCAAGTTGGACTTTCCCAGTAAACAAATGAGCTGAAGTAGTTAACTTCATTTGTGCAGCAACCTATGGGAATCGGATCCGACCTCGGATCCCAGCCAGCAGTTTTCAACAGCTTTAGATCCGAGCTCCAAGCTCCTCCCCTACCCATAATCCCCTGCCAACCCTGACTGACCTCAGATCTAGTTTGCCGCTGTTAACCAACAGCAGCTTGATCTAGAGTTCCAGGCGTTAGAGACTTTTTTGTGAGAAAAAAATTTACCTTTTCTTCTGTTTTTGGTTGTGAGTGTTTCCATGTCCCTTTTTGTATAAAACCCTCTATAGTTTAACTTTATATTTTTTGTCCTTTACCTCCCCCTTCCTTCGTGGTTCCGTTAGGGTTGTGTGTGTGTGTTTGGGGCCTAACGTGTGTGGTTTTCACTTTTAGTTAAAATGGCTGAGGCCCCAAAGCCGATCTTTTCTAAGTGCACCGAGTGTGGCCATAAGCTGTCCCCGGCGGATGGCCACATTCGGTATGTGTTGTGCATTGGGGTTGAACACCTGTCTTCTGGTTGTTCCATCTGTGTGGCGTTCAACCCCAGGGCACTCAAGGACTGGAGGTCTAAGCTGATGCTGGCAGGTCTTCTGCCCCCGGATTCGGCTTCTACCTCCGGTCCTCCCGTAGCTCCCGCTGCAGCAGCTGCCACACCTGCTTCCCTCCTCCCGGCCGGGACTCAACCTCCTGCCTTAGGCCCAGAGGAGAGGGAGGCTAGGAAAGAGAAAAGGAGGAAGAAACACCACAAACGGTGGGCCGAGGCCTCCGCTTCGGCCCCCCCCCCGGCTAAGCGGTCTTCTCCCTCCAGGACTTCTGGGTCTCCTCCATCTCGGATCTGGTCCCCGTGCTTTTCACCGGGTCCTGAGGAGGAGGAGACCCGATCTCCGAGGTCATCGAGGCGACACTCCCGTCCCGCTTCGGTGGCCTCATCAAGATCAACCCGATGTCTCACGGATGCAGATTTGGACCGGATGATGAGAAGATTCCTCCAGGCCCAACTGCAGATGGGAGTGCTCCTGCCTCCCCCGGAGCTCGACCCCTTTTTTTGCCCCGATAGCTCCTTCTCTGTCCCGCTTCCTGGGCTCGGAGTCTTCAGAGCCGGGCAGCCTTGGAGCCGGGGGTGTGTCGGCGCCGATAGTCTCGGGTACTTCGGCGCCAACACTTCCCTCTAGTCTGTCGGGTCCATTTTCTTCAGATCTGAGCTCTCGGAGCTGAGGGCTGAGCTTTGGATCCGGGGGTATCGGTATGCCTTCAGTTCCGTCCAGGTCGGAGCATACTGGTCCTTAAGATCCAATCGCTTCAGCGCCAGCCCCGATCCATCCATCAGATCCGAGTGAGGGTCTGCTTTCAGATCCCAGAGAGAGCAGCTCTCCCTCGGCATTCGATGTGGTGGAGAGGGCCCTGTTGAGAGATTCCAGGCCCCTGGCCCTTGCCACTGCTCCACCCTGCACTCCTTCTCTGTTGGGCCCGGCTTCCATCACCCGGCCCCAGGGACAGCCTGCTCTGACGTCCCAGGTTGTTCCTTTGGAATAAGACGTGGCTGGTGAGACCTCCTCGGACAGCCCCCCCCCCGAGGAGGTTCCTCACAAGCGAAAGTGCAAAAGGAGGCACCTGGACTCCCCCGAGTCCTTGACTGAGGACACGGATTTGGAGGAGGGGGAAGGCTCCCCAAGATCACCCCTCGAAGATGTCTCATTTGGTGACATCATGGAGATGCTCAGGATAAGGGGGGGGGGGTCTGCCCCAAAGCCTACCTCAGACAAATCTGTGTTCCTGGAGGCGTTTGAAGCAGGCCCGTCTACCTCTTGGGTGTCCCCTCCGGCCGACCCCCTGGTAGATTTGATTACTACTATTGAGTGGAAGGAGCCAGACACTGTGGAGCCAGTCCCCAAGCGCCCGGACAAAATTCTCCGCCCACCCTCTGACAAGTCCCACTGGAGTAAGGGTCCCCCTGTAGATCCCATGTTGGTGGCAGTGGCCACCAAGAGGGAACTAGCTCAGGAGAGTCCCTCGGTTCATCCCCCGAGCAAGGAGTCTCGTCGATGGACCGTTTAGGGAAGCGGGTCTTTAGTTTGGCTACCTTCTCTGTGAGGTCGCTGAAATACATGGCACATGTGCTTCGACTGCAGTGGGACCTTATCAAAGAGTACGCTGCATTGCCCCCTTGAGTCCATGTCGGCGGAGGGCAAGCGATTGCACTCCACCCGGATGGCCACTCTCCAATCCATATCAAACACCACTGTGCGGCTACTGTCCCATGCCATGGAAGGAGCCGCTAGAGCCAGCGGAGTGGGCCTTGTTATGAGGCGTCAGGCCTGGCTCCGGCACTGTGATTTTGCGGAACCTTTCAAGGCGTCTTTCGGTAATGCCCCTTTCGATGGTTCTGCCCTTTTTGGCAAAACTGTTCACGATACCTTGGTCCAGAGCGAGAAGGACGGGAAGACGTTGTCTACTGTCTGAGTCCGCTTCTCTGCTCCCCAGAGGTCCTTCTCCAAGAACCAAAAGGGACAGAAGAAGATGTGGTTCCGGAAGTCGCAACAGTCCCGTCCCGCTCCGGACTCCCAGCCCTTCCGCGGCAGAGGATGGCAGGGTGGACGCCACCCTAGAGGCAGAGGGGGCCCGTGGAACTTTGGATCCAGAGAACCCTTCTCGGACCAACCCACGCAACACCCCTGAGGGGTTGCCCGACTGCTCCACTCTGGAGGCAGTCAGGGGACGTTTCTCGAAGCACCTAGCAGCTTGGGAGTCCATCACGACAGACCGCTGGGTGCTTCGCATTATATCCAGAGGATATCAGATTCCCTTTTCTCTTTACCCACGCAGCCCCAGATACCTCCCTGATGTCCCACCCGATCAGAGGGAGGCCGCAGCAACAGAAATCCAACAGTTGCTGGAAAAAAGAGCCATCCAACACGTCCCCCCAGACCAGTGCGGGTCGGTGTTTTACTCCAGGTTCTTCTTGATGCCAAAAAAGACGGGAGACTTAAGACCTATCCTCGACCTCTCCACCCTGAACCTGTCAGTAACCAAAGAGAATTTCCGCATGGTCACCATTCAATCCATTCTCCCCCTTTTGCAGGAGAATGACTGGATGTGCTATGTAGACCTCAAGGATGCGTACTACCACATTCTGATGGACAGGCGATCCAGAAGGTTCCTCCGCTTCTGGCTAGGAGCCAGTCATTTCCAATTCAGGATCCTTCCCTTTGGTCTCACCACAGCCCCCAGGGTGTTCACCAAAGTGTTAGCAGTGATAGTGGCCCACCTGAGGCTCCAGGGAATTCAGGTCTACCCATACCTGGGCGACTGGCTCCTGACCGCCCCGACAAGGCATCTACTCTGTGCAGCCAGAAACTACTTTCTTCATCTAGCTCCCCGGCTGGGGATCACTATCAACATAGAGAAGTCTCCTCTTACCCCGACTCAGACTATAGACTTCATAGGGGCCAGATTAGACACAAACAAGGTTCTAGCTTTCTTGACCTCAGACCGGCTACGAACCCTGAGGCTACATGTGTGGGCCATTCTACAATCTCCAGCTCCTCCGGCAGAATTGGTCCTGAGGGCTCTAGGCTCAATGGCGACGGCAATCAACCTATTGCCAATAGCGCGTTTGAACATGAGGGTCTTACAATGGACCCTCCAGGTCCAGTGGTCCTTTCTTCGATATCCTCTGAGCCATCCCATTCCCCTCAGCAGGGCTTGCAAGAGAGCCCTCTTATGGTGGCTCCAATCTCCGAACCTCCTGGAAGGATGCCCCTTTTCTGTGGCTCCTCCCCAAGCCACGGTGACCACGGACACCTCCCGTCTCGGGTGGGGGGCATTGTTCAGGCAGGACAGTCCAAGGCACGTGGGACCCCATGGAGACCTCTTTGCATATCAGTGTCCTAGAGATGAGGGCAGTGCTGTTAGCGTTGCAAGCACTTCTGGACCTTCTTCCTGTAGGAACGATTGTGATTCGGATGGACAATATGTCTGTTGTCTGGTACATCAACAAACAGGAGGGAACCGGGTCTTACCCACACTGTCAAGAGGCCATGAGGGTGTGGGAATGGGTGATAACCACCAACCGCTTTCTTATAGCAACGCACATTCCGGGGCGGTCCAACATCCTAGCGGACAGACTAAGTCACACCATCCTGTTACCACACGAGTGGTCTCTGAATCCTGAGATAGCAAATCGGATTTTCAGCGAATGGGGTCAACCCTGTTGTGATCTCTTTGCTTCTCCCTCGAACAGAAAATGTTACGACTACTTCGCTCTCATTTCCTCCTCCGGGGAACCTCCGAGAGATGCTCTGGTGCATGCTTGGCCTCCCGGTCTACTTTATGCTTACCCTCCTCTTCCTCTGATGCTGAAGTTTCTACAGAAAGCCAGCCGGTTGGGGAGCAGGATAATCTTCATTGCCCCATTCTGGCCTCGTCAAACCTGGTTCCCTTACCTTTGGTCTCATCTGGTGAATCCTCCTTGGATTCTGGATCCCCGTCCGGATCTAATATCCCACCCCCTAGATCTCCCAGTCCCGAATCTGGACAATCTCAAGCTCACAGCTTGGCTGCTCCAGTTCCATTTGTAGCTAGGACTCCCGGTATCTCTTCCCCAGTTAAAGCTATTCTAGTAGCAGCGCACAAGCCTTCTACTAGAAAGATCTATAGTAGCAAATGGAAACATTTCTCTATTTGGGCGGAACGTCAAAATTTGGATCCTTTCACAGCTCCTTTGCCCACGGTATTAGACTTCCTGTCAGGGCTGTTTCATCAGGGGGCTAGCTCCTCCACAGTCAAGGTTCAACTAGTGGCTATCTCTCATTATCACGTGGGAATTGAACTGGGCCCTTTGATCACCACGAAATTGTGTAAGACTTTTTTGAAGGGCACCTTTCTGCTCAGACCTCCAGTGAAGGATGTAGTCCCACCTTGGGATTTATCACTGGTGCTTCAGGCCTTGACAGCTCCCCCTTTTGAGCCTGCAGCTTCAGTAGATCTTAAATTCTTGTCATGGAAAACAGCCTTTCTTGTCGCTATCACCTCGGCTCAAAGGGTCTCTGAACTACAAGCCCTCTGTGTAAAACCTCCATATTTGACTTTTCACAAGGATAGAGTCAAATTTGATTCCCAAGATTGCCTCTGAATCGAATATTAACCAGTCCATCAACCTACCAGTCTTCTTTCCTAATTACCAAAACAAAGGGGAATACAAATTACACTCACTGGATGTGCATAGACAACTTCACTTCTACATCCACAGGACATCTGGTCATAGGCAATCTGACCAGTTGTTCGTCTCCTTTGCCAAATTTAACTTGGGTAAATCTGTGTCTAAAGTCATGCTGTCTAGATGGATTTCGCAGTGTATCCTTTTAGCATATGAAAGTTCTGGCAGGCCCGCACCTCAGGGAGTCCATGCCCAATCTACTCGGTCTATGTCTGCCTCTGCGGCTTTTAGAGCTAGAGTCTCTTTGGATGATATTTGTTCGGCAGCCACTTGGGCCTCATCTCATACCTTTATCAATCACTATAAATTGGACATTATCTCCAGAGGGAGAGCATCCTTTGGCTCTGCAGTGCTCCGAAACATCCTTCCATGAAGGCTGCCCAAGGTTCAGGTAGCTGGGGACTCTGTCCCATAGGTTGCTGCACAAATGAAGTTAACTACTTCAGATTAAGAAGTTATGTACTCACCATAACGTTCCATCTGAGTAGGTAAACTTCATTTGTCAGCAACCGTCCCTCCCTCCTGCCCCCTCACTTACGAATGTTTTCATACTCAGGTCCATGGGTGTTACCCACTTTATCTTTGAGAGTAATAGTCTTCAAGCAGTATCTACTTTTGGGCAAACTTGATCTGAGGTCAGTCAGGGTTGGCAGAGGATTATGGGTAGGGGGAGGAGCTTGGAGCTCGGATCTAAAGCTGTTGAAAACTGCCGGCTCGGATCCGAGGTCAGATCCGATTCCCATAGGTTGCTGACAAATTAAGTTTACCTACTCAGATGGAACGTTATGGTGAGTACATAACTTCTTATTAATAAATAAAATGTAAGGAGTGCTAACATCTCTGCAAAGTAGTTAGCAGCACCATGGCTCTCATACACTGAGCAGACCTTTTAGCTGTATGTAGTTTATGCAGGGCTTTGTAAGTTAGTAATAGCACCATGCTAATAATGCTTCCTTTCATATGGATAGTCCTTGCAAAATTCATAGCAGTGTTAAAATTCCAAGTGTAATATTAGCCACAGAAGAGATTTCACTGTTCATGCTGGCCTCTGAAATAGTGCTCGCAATACTGTTTATTCTGGGAAGAGTGATTTCTCTTTAAGGTAAAATTTTAGCTGTGTAAATGTAAGTGTACTGAAATAACTATTTTTTTTCACATCTCACAAGAGTAAATGATTTTAAACTCAGGTGCTGGTTAAGTATAGTTTTACTTAAGTGGGTTTGGGGCTTGAGCCTTGTTGTCTGCTTCAGGTATATGACATCTGGGGATGATGCATGCAGTTTTATGAACGGTAGGTTGTACAGATGTAGATAAACCTGCAGAGTCATAAGATAAGAAGAGGATGCAAAGCACTTTACAAATATGAAGCTAAATACTGTTCAGATTTCCAGAGAACAGCTTGGAAGCAGTGAAATAGATTGGCATCAAATGTTGCAGAGCATGAGTCATCAGTTAACTGTGGCTGTTAAGTTTGTGCTGGTATCTAATGCAGTTATTCTTTTGTAACACAAAACTAATGGACTATAGGCCATGGTGGCTTTCACTGATCAGCAGTAAGATTTTTCTTCTTAAACATGTGTCTGTAATATTTTTACAGAAAATTGTGCACTGTAACTGTAAATAAAACAATTTTCTGTTTTAGGGCAGAAAAGCTTCAACTTTTGAACCACAGACCCAGAACGGCTGTAGAGATACAACTGGTAAGTGAAAGAAAGATGTCCATGTGGAGTTTAAGGTTTCTTCCTTATTTTACTCTATTATAGTCAGAAAATAAATTGATCTTATTTCTCAACTTTTATTTATTTTTTTCTTAAGCCTGTTTTGTCAGTCGAATCACATTTGAAATCAGGGAGATTAATAGCATGCCACAGACTTATTCACTTGCCTGGCCTTGACCCTTGAAACTACATTTTTGTGATTGTGAAGGTACAGCCTGTTTAATTTGAAATCTGTAAACTATGGATACAATGAGGAAGTTGTAAAATTATATGCCTTCCATCTTCCAATTTTGATAATGACTAAAAAAAATTTTAGTCTGAAACTTAAAAAGTCGCTTGAACAACTGATTTTGTTACCGTGCATTTCCTAAAGGATATAAAGTCTGACACTCGAATGTATGCCAGTATGTACAGTCTTCAGTCCTCGGTGATTTGTCAGAAAACCACAACGTTTTTGGGGAAGCAAGAAAATGAGACATAAATATGGGCATTCTGCAAAAATGTGGACAGTTAAGAGGTATGTTGCAGATTCCCAAAAAAAGATGAATTTATAATAATAGACATATTTGGTATATTTACTTTCAGTAATTGTCTTCTTGGTGCACTCGATTTGTAATACAAAGTGCAGGTTAAAATTGCTCATCAAGTACAGGGTGGGAGGTTAGCAGAAAGCACTGTCCCCCTTCTTTTATCACTAAAGAAGTGGCTTGATGCAAGTTAGTAAAGTAGCCAGCTCAAGTCCTTAGTACAGTATCACCTTTGAGTTTCTAACTGTGAGCCCTAATTTGGGGAGCTGTGAAGTACTGTAGAAATCTACTACTATTGCACAAAGTGGCTGCTTTTCTTGCAGATTGCATAAGAGAGTGAGTTGTCTCTTCAATGATGGATAGTGCCATATTTTAAGAGCTCAAAGTTATTATTCCAACAGCAAACCATTAGGAGTCCACAAGCTATGAAACCATGATCAGAAGAGCTTTAAAAATCAGCACCATTTGTTGTTGTGATAAGCATAAACCTAACAGTGCTTCTGAAAGAGCAAGTGTCTTTTCATGCATATTTTTGAGTTATTTGGATCCCACAAATATTGGGTGGACTTGCATTATGGCCCTATAGTCTGGAATGCTTTAAAACCTAGCCACTGGGGATGTACAAGCCAGTGCATTTCTTTGTGCCAGTCCCAAGCCCGGATAAATGGGGAGGGTTGCATCAGGAAGGGCATCCGGTGTAAAATTTTGCCAAATCATACATGTGGACAACAGTACAGATATACATACCGAATCGGTCAAGGCCTGGGTTAACAGCGACCACCACCAGTACTGTTGGCCAACAGGGTGCTGGCAGAAATTGGGCTACTGTTGGTCGAAGAAGGAGAAGAGGAGGAAGGCATGCCCAAAGACAGGTAAAGGCTAGAACTGTGGTAGTGAGGTTTGGAACTTTGATGTTGGCAGTATGACTGGTATAGGGAGAGAGCTAGCTGATATGGACAGAAGGAAGGTTGGTATATTGTGTGTGTAAGAGACCAGATGGAAGGGGAGCAAGGCTAGGTGTATCGGAGGCAGATTGAAATTGTTTTATCATGGTGTGGATGGAGGAGAAATGGTGTAGGAGTTATCCTGAAGGAACAGTATGCTAACAGTGTTTTGGAGGTGAAAAGAGTATCGGCTAGAGTGATGTTTATGAAGCTGGAAATTGATGGTGTAATGATGAATGTTGTTAGTGCATATGCTCCACAAGTTGGGTGTGCGATGGATGAGAAAGAAACATTTTGGAGTGAGTTGGATGAAGTGGTGATGACTGTACCCAAGAGTGAGAGAGTGGAGATTGGAGCAGATTTCAATGGGCATGTTGGTGAAGGGAACAGAGGGAATAAAGAAGTGATGGCTAGGTATGGTGTTAAGCAAAGGAATGCAGAAGGTCAGATGGTAGTGGATTTTGTGAAAAGGATGGACATGGCTGTGGTGAATACATAATCTGAAGTAGTTAACTTCATTTGTTCATCAACCTGTGGGCATCGGATCCGAGCCGGAAGCTTTATCCAGCTAAGATCCGAGCTCCAAGCTCCTCCGCCTTACCCATAACCCCCTGCTATCCCTCTCTGTCCTCAGATCTCGTTTGCCGCGGCTTATTCAAGCATCTAGAATGAGTTTCCAAGCATAGGGTTTCGTGAGTTTATATACAATTTACCTTTTTTGACCTAGTTTTTAGTTTAATTCATAGACGAGTGAGTGTTGTTTCCCCTTTTCTGTTAAATTACTAGTCTTGTTAGTAATTTTTCTATCTTTTAGTTAGTTTAGTCTTCTCCCCTCCCCCCGTGTGTGTGAAGGTGTGTGCGAGTTGGGCCTATCTTGTGACCATGTCTGAGGCCCCAAAAGCAATTTTTTCCAAATGCATCAAGTGTGGCCATAAGCTATCCCCAGCGAATGGCCACACTCGGTGTGTTATCTGCCTTGGGGTTGACCATCTCTCCTTCAACCCCAGGGCTTTGAGGGACAGGAAGGGTGAAGCTGATTCTGGCGGGACTTCTGCCCCTGGACTCTGCTTCGTCCTCTTCTCCCTCAGTGGCACCGGCTGCGACTGCGGTGGTCCCGCCTTCCATCCCTGCTCCCCTGGCCTGGACTCACCCTCTCACCTTGGCTCAGGAGGAGAGGGAATCTAGAAGGGAGAAAAGGAGAGAGAAACACCACAAGCGGCGGGCCGAAGGTTCCTCTTCAGCTCCGCCAGCTAAACAGATAGCCTCTCCTAGGACGTCCAGGCCTTTTCCTTCCCAGCTCCATTCACCTCGTTTTTCCCCGGAGCCGGAGGAGGAGACCCGGTCACCTTCGAGGTCATCGTGGCAGCACTCCAGGCCAGCCTCAGTGGCCTCGTCTAGATCGACCCGAAGTTTGTCCGATGCAGATATTGGCCGGATGATGCGTAGGTTCCTCCAGGCCCAACTGTAGATGGGAGTGGTCCTGCTTGGGGAGCTCGACCCCATTTTTCACCCCAATTGCTCCTTCTCCGACCCACTTCCGGGGATTGAAGCCATTGGATCCAGGTAGGGTCGGAGCCAGGGGAGGCTCGGCGCCGATAGTACATCCTACTTCGGCTCCGACCGCACCCTCGAGTTTGTTGGATCCCTTTTCGGATCTGAGCTCTTGGAGCCGTGAGCTGAACTTTGGATCTGGAGGTGTCAGTGTGTCTTCGGCTCCATCTTGGTCGGAGCATACTGGCCCTTCGGATCCGATTGCATCTGCGCCGGCTCCGGTCCACACCTCTGATCCGAAGGGACTGCTCTCGGGTTCTAGAGAGAGCAGTTCTCCTTCGGCGTTCGATGTTGTGGAGAGGGTCTTGTAGAGGGATTTGAGACCCCAGGCTCCTGCTACGGTTCCACCCTCCACTCCCTCTCAGACGGGCCTACCTTCCATCACCCGGCCCCAGGGACAGCCTGCGCCTACGTCCCAGATGGTTCCCTTAGAGGAACAGGATGTGGTTGGTGAGGCATCTTCAGACAGCCTCCCCCGAGGATGTTACTCACAAATGTAAGTGCAAGAGGAGGCAATTGGACTCACCTGAGTCCCTGACAGAGGACACAGACTTAGAGGAAGGGGAAGGTTCCTCAAGGTCACCCCCCCGAGCACGTCTCCTTCGGAGACATTATGGAAATGCTTTGTATTAGAGGGGGGTGGTCAGCCCAAAAACCTTCCTCCGATGAGTCTGTGTTTCTGGAGGCGTTTGACGCAGGCCCATCTACCTCTTGGGCATCCCCTCCCGCCGATCCCCTGGTAGATCTGATCATTACCAGGGCATGGAAGGAACCGGACACTGTGGAGCCCATACCAAAGAGACCAGACAAAATTCTCAGTCCACCCTCAGGACGGTTTGGAGCAAGGGTGCTCCAGTAGATGCCATGTTGGTGGCGGCTGCCACCAAGAAGGAACTAGCCCAGGAGAGTTCCTCGGTCCACCCTCCCGACAAGGAGTCTCGGACGATGGACCACCTAGGGAAATGGATGTTCGCTTCAGCTAACTTCTCTGTGAGGTCGCTGAACTGTATGGCACATGTGATACGACTCCAGCGGGATCTCATCAAGGAATATGCCATGTCGCCCCCAGAGTCCATGTCAGCCGAGGATAAGAAAACATTCTCAGCTCGAATGGCCACTCTTAAGTCCATTTCGAACACTTCTATGTGGCTTCTTCCCACGCTACGGAAGGAGCCGCTAGAGCGGGCATTGTCTTACGGTGGCATGCTTGGCTCCGTCTCTGCGACTTTGCAGAACCCATCAAGGTGTCCTTTGCAAATGCCCCTTTTGACGGCTCTTCGCTGTTTGGCAAGACCGTCCGCGACACGCTGGTCCAGAGCGTGAAAGACGGGAAGACTTTGTCTGCCGTCGGGATCCGCTTTTCGGCTCCCCAGAGGTCCTTCTCCAGGAACCAAAGGGGACAAAAGAAGATGTGGTTCCGGAAATCTCAACAGCCCTGTTTCACTCCAGACCCCTCGTTCTTCAGAGGCAGAGGAGAACAGGGTGGATGCCGGCCTAGAGGCAGAGGGGGACCGAAGAATTTCGTGTCGAGAGAACCCTTTTCGGATCGGCCCGTGCAGCAGCCCTGAGGGGTTACCCGACTGCTCCACTCTGGAGGCCGTCAGGGGGCATTTCTCGAGGCACCTGGCAGTTTTGGAGTCCATTACAATGGATCGCTGGGTGCTTCGAATCATATCCAGAGGTTACACTATCCCCTTTCTGAATCTCCCTCTCAGATCCCGGAGCCTCCCCGATGTCCCACCCAATCAAAGGGAGGCAGCAGCCACAGAAATAAAGCATCTGCTAGAAAAAAGAGCAATAAAGCCCGTCCCCCAAGATGAATCCGGATCAGGCTTTTACTCCAGGTTCTTTCTGGTGACAAAAAAGACGGGGGACTTAAGACCAATCCTCGACCTGTCCACTCTAAACCTGTCGGTTGCCAAAGAAAAGTTCCGGATGGTCACCATTCAATCCATTCTCCCACTCCTGCAGGAGAACGACTGGATGTGCTGTATAGACTTCAAGGATGCGTACTACCACATTTTGATGGACAGACGATCCAGAAGGTTTCTCCGCTTCCATCTGGGAGCCAGCCACTATCAGTTCAGGGTCCTCCCCTTTGGTCTCACCACAGCCCCCAGGGTGTTCACCAATGTTATGGCAGTTGTAGCGGCCCACCTGAGGCTTCAGGGAATACAGGTCTTTCCGTACCTAGACAACTGGCTCCTGAATGCCCCCACCAGGCATCTTACTAAGTTCAGCCAGGAATTACTTCCTTCACTTGGCCTCTCATCTGGGAAACTCAATCAATCTCAAGAAATCCTCCCTTCAACCAACCCAAATCTTGGATTTCATAGGGGCCAGGCTAGACAAAAACCTGTTGAGGGTCTTCCTAACTCCAGACAGGCTTCGAACTTTGACACTGCACGTGCTAGCCCTCCTACAATCCTCGGCTCCTCCAGCGGAATTGGTCCTGAGGGCGCTAGGTTCCATGGCTGCGGCCATCAATCTGTCACCCCTAGCTCGTCTAAACATGAGGGTCCTGCAATGGACCTTGCAGGTTCAATGGTCCATCCTGCAACATCCACTAAGTGCATCTGTTCCCCTCAGCAAGGTTTGCAGGAAATCCCTACTCTGGTGGATCCAGTCCTCGGATCTCCAGGAAGGGCACCCTTTCTCAATGTTCCCACCCCAGGCCACAGTGACCATGGACGCTTCTCACCTCAGGTGGGGGGGAGGCACTGCATGGGCAGAACCGTCCAAGGCACGTGGACCCACTCAGAGACCTTGTTGCACATCAATGTCCTAGAGATGAGGGCGGTGCTTTTAGCGTTGCAAGCACTCCAGGCTCTTCTTCCCTTAAGGACAATTGCATTTCAAACAGGCAACATGTCAGTAGTCTGGTATATCAACAAACAGGGGGGAACCAGATCCTATCTGCTTTAAGAGGCCATGAGAGTTTGGGAATGGGCGATCGCCACCAACCGCTTTCTCATAGCAACACACATCCCAGGTCGGTCGAACATTTTGGCAGACAGGCTGAGTCGAACCATCCTCTCACCATACGAGTGGTCTCTGAACCCGAGAGTAGTGAAGCAAATCTTCCTCAAGTGGGGTCAACCTTGCTGCAATCTCTTCGCGTTGCCTTCGAATGCAAAGTGCAGCGAGTACTTCGCTCTACTTCTCCCATGAGGGGAATCCCCCAGAGACGCTCTAGTGCATGTTTGGCCATCCGGTCTACTTTATGCTTATCCACCTCTTCCTCTGATGGTAAAATTCCTGCAGAAAGCTTGTTGGTTGGGGAGCAGAGTGATCCTCATAGCCCCATTCTGGCCTCGTCAAACGTGGTTCTCTTGCCTATGGTCTCATCTAGTGAATCCTCCATGGATTTTGGATCCCACTCCGGATCTGATATCTCACCCACTAGGGTTGACAACCCCAAACCTGGACAATCTCAAGCTCACAGCTTGGTTGATCCACTTCCAATAATAGCTAGGACTCCCGGCATCTCCTCTTCTGTTAAAGCTATCTTAGTAGCCGCTCATAAACCTTCTACTAGAAAGGTCTATAAGAGCAAATGGAAACGTTTTTCGATCTGAGCGGAACATAGAAATTTGGATCCTTTTACAGCCCAATACCAGCTGTATTAGATTTCTTGTCATATTTATTTGACCAAGGTGCCAGCTCCTCTATGGTCAAAGTCCAGTTAGCAGCGATTTCCCACTTTCATGTGGGAAGTGATCTCCGTCCTTTAGCTTCTTCTAAGATCTGCAAGACTTTCTTAAAAGGTACTTTCTTGTTAAGACCTCCTGTTAAGGATGCGGTCCCTCCATGGGATTTAACCCTTGTTCTCCAGGCTCTTACTGGCCCTCCCTTTGAACCTGCAGCTTCGGTGGATCTAAAATATTTATCTTGGAAAACGGCCTTTCTCATTGCTATCACTTCGGCTAGAAGGGTTTCGGAGCTTCAAGCCCTTTGTGCCAAACCTCCATACCTGGTCTTTCATAAAGACAGAGTTTCCCTCAGGACCAATCCCTCCTTTTTGCCTAAAGTTGCCTCTGAGTCCAACATAAATCAATCTATCAATTTACCATTTTGTTTCTCAAATTATCATAACAAAGGTGAATACAAATTACATTCTTTGGACGTGCACAGACAGGTTCTACTTACACAGGACTGCTGAACATAGGAAATCTGAGCAACTCCTTGTATCCTTTGTTAAACCCATTTTGGGTAAACCTGGGTCAAAAGCTACATTGCCCAGATGGATTTCCCAATGTATACTTCTCGCATATAAGAGTTCTGGCCGACCTGAACCTGTCAGAGTTCATGCCCATTCTTCTCGATCGATTTCTACTTCTGCTGCCTTTTGGTCCAGAGTGTCCTTGGATGACATTTGTTGAGCAGCCACTTGGGCTTCACCCCATACCTTTATTACCCATTACAAGTTGGATATAATTTCCATTGGGAGGGCGTCCTTTGGCTCTGCAATGCTCCGGAATATTCTTCCATGAGGACTTCCCAAGTTTTTGGTAGCTGGGGACTCTGTCCCACAGGTTGATAAACAAATGAAGTTAACTACTTCAGATAAAGAAGTTATGTACTCACCATAACGTTCCATCTGAGTAGGTAACTTCATTTGTCAGCAACCAACCCCCCCCCCCCCCTCCGTCCCCCTAACCTGTAGTTCGTCCTTTTAGGATCTTTGTGCTTCCTTTCCAGATGACATCAGGTTAGGATGTTTAGCTGATCCTTTGTTTTGTAGTATTCTATATTACTGTAGCAAACTCGATCTGAGGACAGAGAGGGATGGCAGGGGGTTATGGGTAAGGGGGAGGAGCTTGGAGCTCGGATCTTAGCTGGATAAAGCTGCCGGCTCAGATCCGATTCGGATCCGATACCCACAGGGTGCTGACAAATGAAGTTACCTACTCAGATGGAACGTTATGGTGAGTACATAACTTCTTTTTTTAACAAGAGGGAGGAGCATAGGGTGACATAAAAGAGTGGAGGCAGATGCACACAGGTGGATTATATCTTATGTAGAAGGGCCAGTCTGAAAGAGATGGAGACTGTAAAGTGGTGGCAGGGGAAAGTGTAGTTAGGCAGCATAGGTTGGTGGTTTGTAGGATGACATTGGTGATTAAGAAGATGAGGAGTGTGAGGGCAGCACCAAGGATCAAATGGTGGAAATTGAAAAAGGGCAGTTGTCAAGTGGAGTTCAGGGAAGAGTTAAGACAGGCACTGGGTGGCAGTGAAGAGTTACCAAATAGCGGGTAACTACAGCAGAGCTAGTAAGGGAGATGGCTAGAAAGGTGCTTGGTGTGACATCTGGAAAGAGGAAGGAGGACAAGGAGACCTGGTGGTGGAATGAGGAAGTACAGGAGAGTATACAGCGAAAGAGGTTGGCAAAGAAGTGGGATTGTCAGAGATGAAGAAAGTAGACAGGAGTATAAGGAGATGAGGTGCATGGCAAAGAGAGAGGTGGCAAAGGCTAAGGATAAGGTGTATGAAGAGTTGTATGAAAGATTGGACACTAAGGAGGGAGAAAAGGACCTGTACCGATTGGCTAGACAGAAGGACCAAGCTAATAAACGTGCAGCAGGTAAGGGTGATAAAGGATAATGAGGGAAACTTACTCACAAGTGGGGAGAGTGTGTTGAGCAGATGGAAAGAATACTTTGAGGGGCTGATGAATGAAGAGAATGAGAGGGAGACAAGGTTGGATGATGTGCGGATAGTGAATCGTGAAGTGCAGTGGATTAGCAAGGAGGAAGTAAGGACAGCTATGAAGAGGATGAAGAACGGAAAGGCTGTTGGTCCAGATGACATACTTGCGGAAGCATGGAGGTGTTTAGGTGAAATGGCAGTGGAGTTTTTAACTAGATTGTTTAATGAAATTTTGGAAAGTGAGAGGATGCCTGAGGAATGGAGAAAAAGTGTTTTGGTACCAATTTTTAAGAATAAGGGTGATGTGCAGAGCTGAAGTAACTACAGAGGGATTAAATTGATCAGTCACAGCATGAAGTTATGGGAAAGAGTATTGGAAGCTAGGTTAAGAAGGGAGGTGATGATTAGTGATCAGCAGTATGGTTTCATACAAGGAAAGAGCACTACCGATGCAATAATTGCTTTGAGAGTGTTGATGGAGAAGTACAGAGAACGTCAGAAGGAGTTGCATTGTGTCTTTGTAGATTTATAGAAAGCATATGACAGGGTGCCTAGAGAGGAGTTGTGGTATTGTATGAGGAAGTCGGGAGTGTCAGAGAAGTATGTAAGAGTGGTACAGGATATGTACGAGGGTAGTGTGACAGCGGTGAGGTCTGCAGTGGGAGTGACGAATGCGTTTAAGGTGGAGGTGGGATTACATCAAGGATCAGCTCTGAGCCCTTTCTTATTTGTAATGGTGATGGACAGGTTGACAGACGAGATCAGACAGGAGTCCCTGTGGACTATGATGTTTGCAGATGACACTGTGATCTGTAGTGAGAGTAGGGAAATACCATAAATGTAGATGTTCGAGTGTATTCACTGTTGCAGTCATTACATTTGGGTAATCTGCTGGCAGGTTGCCCTCAGTCGGCCTGATTAACAAAGTCTTGGGTCCTGCGTCGGTTACTGTCCCTTCTTCCATGACGTCAGGTCGTCAGGGGTATAAAACATGCAGCCGACACCATTACATCAGTTTTTCTTGCCCCAGATGTCAGGTGCCCCCCAAATGGGGAACCAGATATATAAGTAATTAAAAGCACAAAAATATACCTCCTAACAAAAGCAAATACACCAGAAAGGCTTTTAAGCATAGCAAAGGAAAGTAGAGGTATAGTAAAAGAAAAACGGGGCTGGAGGGAGGGTAACCAGGGCTGCAACAGTGAATACACTCAAACATCTACATTTATGGTAAGTGTACGCAACTGTACTGTGTTCTTCGTGTTTCACTGTTGCAGTCTTTACATTTGGGTAGATTCCCAAAGCTATGGTTGGGAGGATGGATTTATACAGCATTAGGACCAGCTATAAGGCCCTGAAAAACAGCAGTGGCAAAGCCAGCTCTGGATTTAGATGAAAATTGGTAAGTGATAATGCTTGGTGAAAGTATGAACTGAACCCCAGGTAGCAGCTTAGAGAATATCCGGCTCAATGATAAAAAAGACAAAACCAACTGCTACACAAGAAAGAGCCAGGGATTGGGAGTTATGTTGTAGTATTTAAACAGGATGTTGAATGTGTTTATTTCCTGTTCTGAGGGAGTTGGTGAGGAGTCACCGACGAAAAGCTAAACAGAGACTTTGTGGCTTAAATAAACGTTGAGTGCAAGTTTACTTACTTGGTTTGGACATTTTTTATGGATTTTTGAATTTGGTGTGCAGATCCCTGGCTCCTTCTTGTGTAGCAGTTGGTTTTGTCTTTTTTATCGTTGAGCTGTTTTTTTTTTTTGTTTGGATGCCATGTCGATCGCTGCACCAGTATCTACACCTTCTTCACCATCGGCACAAGCTGGAGATTTAACCTTACTTCTAAATCTTTTGACTCAAAAGGTTGAGTCATTATCCCAACGGATGGATGGTCTTATGGGAACCTCTCAACCCTTGGTGGCCCTTTCTTCAACTCCCACACAGCCACTTGTTCAGGAGGTGGATGGGCTGCAACAATCGCAGGCTGTAATATCAGACTTTGGGGGAAGTAACGCTATTGTCATGCCACTATCACAGCAGAGAATAGTCCAAATGGATTCTTGTGCTTTGGGGAACACACTGAGATCTGGCCAGAATGCCCAGGGAATGATGGCCCCATTGAACGCCAATAACCTTAATGGAGTGGATCAAGGTTTTTTACAGCCAGTTCTAAACAATTGGTTGAAGCGCCTGTTTTGCTTTCATAATATTTCTAGAGACTCTTTTTGAACAGAGTAGTTCGGGGAGCATCGAACTATCTCAGAAATTAAATCTGTTCGATCAAAAATTAATTAAGTTAAGAAAGTTACAGTTAGAGGTTGCCTATTTTGGAGAATGTCAGCGTTCCAAAATAGTACCCAAAGGGCTCCGTTCATGGCAGTATCCTATGGGCCTGGAGGAAGGATCGGCCTTCCATAAAGATTTAATTTCTCTCTTTGATAAGCATGGGTTTGAGCTCTTAAATTTAATCTGCCATAATTACCAGGAGGCAGTTACCTCCCTTTCAGAGGAGCTAACTATTTTAGATGAAGCCATCAGGAAGGACATTAATTTTTCTAGATATAGATTTGATTACGATCAGATCTACACTAATATAGACCAGCATGTTACCAAAATAACTGCTAACAAAGTTAAAAAGTTGCAAAGGGACATTAAAGCTTATAAGGAGGGCTTAGCATATCCCAAGCCTCCTAAGTCCCAAGGCAATTATTTGGTTACATTAGCTCGGCATTCAGGTGATCGGAATGGAACTGAAGACGTTAGATCTGATATGGTTAACGATGGCCATGATGGGGGACCTTCAGATGACCCTACTGAATATAATCCAGTTCGAAGGAGTGACCGGATAGCTTCACTTAATAAATCGATTAAGCCTCCTTTGGAAGGTGAGGGCTCAAATTTTCGGAACCCAGCCTCGTCACCCCAACCGTCTCCGGGACGGAAGTTCAAGAACAGACCCAGGAACAGGAGGAACTGACTAGGATACAGGCTGGCCCTTCTAAATCGGGGCAGTCTTCCTTTGAGGTAATATTCAACACCGGAAGGGATTTTAAGATTTATAATTTTTCCGGGTTTTCTTTTCCTCCACCTCTGGTTGATCTTTTGGCTAAGGGCCTATCGTTCGTACTGGCCCACAGGGCCAATTTGGCTAACACGTTGGTTGACCTAAAATTGTTTACCAGGAAACTGAATTTACATCTCCTAGGGGACCAGTGTTCTTTTCCAAAGGCTTTTTCCATTCCCAGCACCTTTAATCCACCCCTGCTTCCTTCAGTCAACGTCTTTGATCAACTATGTGACCTGGAAATTCGTGCTACCCTCAAAACCAAGAAGAATGTTGGCTTCAGTACTACCAAGGAGGAATTGGCTTTGCTTGAACTGTTATGTCACTCGGGGGTCAAAGTGATGCCGCCGGACAAAGGGAAGGTCTAGTGGCTATGGATGTAGAGGATTATATTAAGAGAATTGTAGCTATTCTGGCCTCTGAGACATATGATGAGGTATCCAAAAACGAGTGAACATCAACATATCACGTGTCCCCTCTTATTACGATGACATGTTTATTAACGGGGTGATAGATTTGGATGTGCTCAATTATATTTCTATATCCAACCCCAAGATTCCAGCTTTATTTGGTAACCCTAAGATCCATAAGAATATGGTGGATCTGCCCATGCGCCAGTTGGTTAGTGCTAGGGGGTGTATGAGGTATGCTGGAGCCAAGGTAGTGGACACTATCTTAAAAAAGTATGTCATCAGTGAGCAGCACATCTCAAAGTATTCTTGGTCTTTTTTAGGCAAAGTGAATTGGATTCCATTCAAAACTGAGAATCATTTCCTCACTATTGATGTGATAGACTTGTATTCCTCTATCCCCCACTCAGTAGCATTGGAATGGATTCAAGTGATTTTGATTTCGAAACAAGCTCCTGCCAAAGAAATTTTGATGGTCAGAGAACTCCTAGACATAGGTCTTACATGCAATTATTTCTCCAACAATCGATGGTTCCATCAAAGGATAGGGGTGCCCATGGGGTCCCCTTGTGGGGCCAGCATAGCAGATTTGGTGATGGAATTCTGGGAGAAAGAGTTTGTCTTTCCTAACCCATTATTTAAAGAGAAAGTCCTATTGTATACCCCATTTTTGGACAACATTTTCATCATTCTTCAAGGGGGAGGGAAGTAGCAGACTCTATCTTGGAATGCTTTAATACATCTACTGAATTCCTCAGGTTCACCTCTAACTTTTCCATGGAGAAAATTGCTTATTTGGACGTTGATTTGTCTAAGGATAACTCTAGGGGTTGCTATATGGCCAACATCCATCGCAAACTTACTTTTTCAAACTCATATTTGCACTTTGAAAGCAACCACCCCTTTCATCAGAAGATGTCGATAGTCAAGGGCCAACTGGTCCGGGCGGCCAGGATGTTGACACGGGACAGTGATTTTTTAAAGGAATGTGAGTTTATCAGAGACCTCTTTTTGAATAGGGGTTATCCTGGCCATCTGATTTCAGACCTCTGTAATGAGGTAAGTTGTAAAAGGGTGAATGGGGTATATCTCCCCATTTTGGGCCAGTCTATTTCAGATCAAGGTGTATTGGTTGATGATATTCGGATTAGATCTACTTATGCCTGCAGCTTCATCACTACTTACAGTTTGGATGCGGGGGCTATTGCTTCTATTATAATGAAGAATTGGAATTTACTGACACCAGACAATCAAGGCCCTTCAACTTTAGGGTTAAATCCTCAAGTCATTTATAAGAGAGGTTCCAACTTAAAAAACATCCTTGAAAGGAAGCCTAGACCTACTCAAGCATGTTCGGGCATGTTCAAATGTAACATGTGCAGATACTGCCAATACGTGAAAGCAGGAACTTATTTTGCGATCAGAGAGAGAAAGTATAAAATCCAGGAGAGGTTCAACTGAGCCAGCACACGTGGTTTACCTGGCCCAGTGTTCTTCATGTCCAGCTTTCTATATAGGGAAAACTGACCGGAAACTGCATGAGCGCCTATATGAAGATCTATATGCCATCAAGAAATAAAAAAATGGCTAATGCACTTGCTAAACATATTAGCGAGTGCCCAGGGCATGGGTTTAGCTTCACAGTGATTGATCAGATTGTGCATGACAACAGGGGGGGCCCTGTTTCTTATTTGTTGGAACTCAGAGAATTGCTTTGGCAATTGAGGTTGGAAGCATACCATTTTCCAGGCTTGAACAACATGTTGTCAATTTCTTGTGTTTTGAAATTGAAAAGTTTGATCAGGTAGTTTTGCTATTTCATACGTTAATGTGCAAATTTATGATACATGTTTTTCAGTAGCCTTTTGTTTAAAAAAAATTTTTTTTTTGTACATGCATTGCTCCATCATGGGACCAATTTATTAACCATGAAGTGAGTTATTTATTTTATTGTATTTTAATACATATTTCTGGTTCCTTTTTTCCAAGTCAAGCCTGTTGGCCATTGACTTATTGTTTTTTAATCTTATATTGTCAAGGGAGTGTTTTATATTTATATATATGTTTTAAATAGCCTTATGCCTTTTTGTATTTTCTTTTTAATATATTGAAAATTCGGTATTCCGACCACAGGTGGCAGTGTGGCAGAAGTTGGGAGTTATATTATAGTATTTAAACAGGATGTGTTGAATGTGTTTATTTCCTGTTCTGAGGAAGTTGGAGAGGAGTCACCGATAAAAAGCTAAACAGAGACTTTGTGGCTTAAATAAACGTTGAGTACAAGTTTACTTACTTGGTTTGGACATTTTTTATGGATTTTTGAATTTGGTGTGCAGATCCCTGGCTCCTTCTTGTGTAGCTTCGAGAATATCCCTGAAAGGAACACCTCTGAGAAAGGCTGTAGAAGTAGATGCAGCCGTGGTGGAATGAGATCTGATCCCCTGGGGGGGGGGTAGGTTTTCCATGGTGCTTATAGCAGAAATGAATGCAATGGCTTATCCATTTAGAAATGGTTTGTTTTGAAATAGCCTTCCCCTCTGCCCCTGCAGCAAATGCTACCAGCAGTTCAGATTTTCTTCGAGATTTAGTCCTGTCCAAGTAGAATCTAAGTTGTCTCTGTACATCCAATGAATGCAGAATCCACTCTTCCTTGTTCTGTGGATTGGGAAAGAAAGTTGGCAAATGAATGGACTGATTAAGAGCCACACTGGATACCACCTTGGGCATGAAGGATGGATTTGTCTTGAGTGACACCCTGTCCACATGAAAGATGATGAAAGGCTGCACTGCCATAAAGGCCTGTAATTCAGATATCCTTCTAGCTGAAGTGATTGCTAAAAGGACGGCTGTTTTCCAGGTAAGAAATTTTAAGTCTGCAGTAGCAGCTGGCTCGATAGGAGGTAGAGTGAGTTTCTCCAGTACAAAGTTAAGGTCCCAAGCAGGGTTTGGAGCTCTCCTGGGTGGTCTCAGGTTTTTGGCCCCTCTGAGATACTGCTTTAGCAGAGGATGAGAGAAGAGGGGGGGGGTTCTGTGTTGTAATCAGCTGAAATGGCTGAGGCATGGATTTTTATGGAAGAAAAAGACAGGCCCTTGTGAAGCATCTCAGTTAAGTATTGCAAAATCTGAGGTAAATTGGGCGCTGCTGTGCTCATCCATAGAGATTGATTCCAGGCACAGAATCTTTTCCATTTGTCAGCATAAGATTTTCTAGTAGTATGTCTTCTCGTCTCCAAAATGACATCCATCACAGGTTTGCTGAAGGGTGCTAAGGGGGAATTTAAAAGATTAGCCAAGCTGCAAGATTCAGTGTTTGGAGCTGAGAGTGCAGAATTTGGTTCTCTTGCTGATTTAGTAAGGAAGGTGACTGAGGCAGGTGCCATGGAGAAATTTGTGACA